>NW_027513964.1:0-112017 GCF_048772815.1 Callospermophilus lateralis | reverse complement strand
GTCTAGTGTTTTGGCAGCCTAACAATGCCTTTCATGGAATGTGTCATTCACCAGTATCTGCTTAAGGCTACATCAAGAGGAAACAAACCTTAGAGATAGAACGTAGAAGTACTGTATTGTGTCAAGTTTCAAGAAGCTAGCACAAACCGTGTTTGATTTAGAGTTCTAACTGCATCTGTCAATATAGGAGAAAACAGAGTGAAACCTAAAAATTCAAACTGTTACTGCAAACGAATGCTTCAACGTAAAAGAACGAAACTTGAGCATCCAAGTGGGATTGGTGTACTGATCATTACTTGAAAGTATCATGAAGATTGGATGAATAAATATATGTTGAGATTTCAGGAGACTCTAGTGTTTTGTAGTTTGGCAACCCCTTCAATATGAGTGTTATTCGCCAGTCCCTGCTTTAGGCTACATCAAGAGGAAACAAACCTTAGAGATAGAACGTAGAACTAATGTATTGTGTCAAGTTTCAAGAAGCTAGCACAAACCGTGTTTGATTTAGAGTTCGAACGCATCTGTCAATATAGTAGAAAACAGAGTGAAACCTAAAAATTCAAACTGTTACTGCAAACGAATGCTTCAACCTAGGAGAACGAAACGTGGGCATCCAAGTTTGATTGGTGTACTGCTCATTACTTGAAAGTATCATGAAGGTCGGTAGCAAAAATTTATGTTGAGATTTCAGGAGAGTCTAGTGTTTTGGCAGCCTAACAATGCCTTTCATGGAATGTGTCATTCACCAGTATCTGCTTAAGGCTACATCAAGAGGAAACAAACCTTAGAGATAGAACGTAGAACTACTGTATTGTGTCAAGTTTCAAGAAGCTAGCACAAACCGTGTTTGATTTAGAGTTCTAACTGCATCTGTCAATATAGGAGAAAACAGAGTGAAACCTAAAAATTCAAACTGTTACTGCAAACGAATGCTTCAACGTAAAAGAATGAAACTTGAGCATCCAAGTGGGATTGGTGTACTGATCATTACTTGAAAGTATCATGAAGATTGGATGAATAAATATATGTTGAGATTTCAGGAGACTCTAGTGTTTTGGAAGTTTGGCAACCCCTTCAATATGAGTGTTATTCGCCAGTCCCTGCTTTAGGCTACATCAAGAGGAAACAAACCTTAGAGATAGATCGTAGAACTAATGTATTGTGTCAAGTTTGAAGAAGCTAGCACAAACCGTGTTTGATTTAGAGTTCGAACGCGTCTGTCAATATAGGAGAAAACAGAGTGAAACCTAAAAATTCAAACTGTGACTGCAAACGAATGCTTCAACCTAGGAGAACGAAACGTGGGCATCCAAGTTTGATTGGTGTACTGCTCATTACTTGAAAGTATCATGAAGGTCGGTAGCAAAAATTTATGTTGAGATTTCAGGAGAGTCTAGTGTTTTGGCAGCCTAACAACGCCTTTCATGGAATGTGTCATTCACCAGTATCTGCTTAAGGCTACATCAAGAGGAAACAAACCTTAGAGATAGAACGTAGAACTACTGTATTGTGTCAAGTTTCAAGAAGCTAGCACAAACCGTGTTTGATTTAGAGTTCTAACTGCATCTGTCAATATAGGAGAAAACAGAGTGAAACCTAAAAATTCAAACTGTTACTGCAAACGAATGCTTCAACGTAAAAGAATGAAACTTGAGCATCCAAGTGCGATTGGTGTACTGATCATTACTTGAAAGTATCATGAAGATTGGATGAATAAATATACGTTGAGATTTCAGGAGACTCTAGTGTTTTGGAAGTTTGGCAACCCCTTCAATATGAGTGTTATTCGCCAGTCCCTGCTTTAGGCTACATCAAGAGGAAACAAACCTTAGAGATAGATCGTACAACTAATGTATTGTGTCAAGTTTGAAGAAGCTAGCACAAACCGTGTTTGATTTAGAGTTCGAACGCGTCTGTCAATATAGGAGAAAACAGAGTGAAACCTAAAATTTCAAACTGTTACTGCAAACGAATGCTTCAACCTAGGAGAACGAAACGTGGGCATCCAAGTTTGATTGGTGTACTGCTCATTACTTGAATGTATCATGAAGGTCGGTAGCAAAAATTTATGTTGAGATTTCAGGAGAGTCTAGTGTTTTGGCAGCCTAACAACGCCTTTCATGGAATGTGTCATTCACCAGTATCTGCTTAAGGCTACATCAAGAGGAAACAAACCTTAGAGATAGAACGTAGAACTAATGTATTGTGTCAAGTTTGAAGAAGCTAGCACAAACCGTGTTTGATTTAGAGTTCTAACTGCATCTGTCAATATAGGAGAAAACAGAGTGAAACCTAAAATTTCAAACTGTTACTGCAAACGAATGCTTCAACCTAGGAGAACGAAACGTGGGCATCCAAGTTTGATTGGTGTACTGCTCATTACTTGAAAGTATCATGAAGGTCGGTAGCAAAAATTTATGTTGAGATTTCAGGAGAGTCTAGTGTTTTGGCAGCCTAACAACGCCTTTCATGGAATGTGTCATTCACCAGTATCTGCTTAAGGCTACATCAAGAGGAAACAAACCTTAGAGATAGAACGTAGAACTACTGTATTGTGTCAAGTTTCAAGAAGCTAGCACAAACCGTGTTTGATTTAGAGTTCTAACTGCATCTGTCAATATAGGAGAAAACAGAGTGAAACCTAAAAATTCAAACTGTTACTGCAAACGAATGCTTCAACGTAAAAGAACGAAACTTCAGCATCCAAGTGGAATTGGTGTACTGATCATTACTTGAAAGTATCATGAAGATTGGATGAAAAAATACATGTTGAGATTTCAGGAGACTCTAGTGTTTTGGAAGTTTGGCAACTCCTTTCCTTTTAAGTGTTATTCGCCAGTCCCTGCTTTAGGCTACATCAAGAGGAAAAAACCTTAGAGATAGAACGTAGAACTAATGTATTGTGTCAAGTTTCAAGAAGCTAGCACAAACCGTGTTTGATTTGGAGTTCTAACTGCATCTGTCAATATAGGAGAAAACAGAGTGAAACCTAAAAATTCAAACTGTTACTGCAAACGAATGCTTCAACGTAAAAGAACGAAACTGAGCATCCAAGTGGGATTGGTGTACTGATCATTACTTGAAAGTATCATGAAGATTGGATGATAAGATATATATTGAGATTTCAGGAGACTCTAGTGTTTTGGAAGTTTGGCAACTTTTTTCATTATAAGTGTTATTCGCCAGTCCCTGCTTTAGGCTTCATCAAGAGGAAACAAACCTTAGAGATAGAACGTAGAACTAATGTATTGTGTCAAGATTCAAGAAGCTAGCACAAACCGTGTTTGATATAGTTCGAACTGCGTCTGTCAGTATAGGAGAAAACAGAGTGAAACCTAAAAATTCAAACTGTTACTGCAAACGAATGCTTCAACTTAGGAGAACGAAACTTGGGCTTCCAAGTTTGATTGGTGTACTGCTCATTACTTGAAAGTATCATGAAGGTCGGAAACAAAAATTTATGTTGAGATTTCAGGAGACTCTAGTGTTTTGGCAGCCTAACAACGCCATTCAATGAATGTGTCATTCACCAGTATCTGGTTAAAGCTATATCAAGAGGAATCAAACCTTAGAAATAGAACGTAGAACTACTGTATTGTGTCAAGTTTCAAGAAGCTAGCACAAACCGTGTTTGATTTAGAGTTCTAACTGCATCTGTCAATATAGGAGAAAACAGAGTGAAACCTAAAAATTCAAACTGTTACTGCAAACGAATGCTTCAACGTAAAAGAATGAAACTTGAGCATCCAAGTGGGATTGGTGTACTGATCATTACTTGAAAGTATCATGAAGATTGGATGAATAAATATATGTTGAGATTTCAGGAGACTCTAGTGTTTTGTAGTTTGGCAACCCCTTCAATATGAGTGTTATTCGCCAGTCCCTGCTTTAGGCTACATCAAGAGGAAACAAACCTTAGAGATAGAACGTAGAACTAATGTATTGTGTCAAGTTTGAAGAAGCTAGCACAAACCGTGTTTGATTTAGAGTTCGAACGCGTCTGTCAATATAGGAGAAAACAGAGTGAAACCTAAAAATTCAAACTGTTACTGCAAACGAATGCTTCAACCTAGGAGAACGAAACGTGGGCATCCAAGTTTGATTGGTGTACTGCTCATTACTTGAAAGTATCATGAAGGTCGGTAGCAAAAATTTATGTTGAGATTTCAGGAGAGTCTAGTGTTTTGGCAGCCTAACAACGATTTTCATGGAATGTGTCATTCACCAGTATCTGCTTAAGGCTACATCAAGAGGAAACAAACCTTAGAGATAGAACGTAGAACTACTGTATTGTGTCAAGTTTCAAGAAGCTAGCACAAACCGTGTTTGATTTAGAGTTCTAACTGCATCTGTCAATATAGGAGAAAACAGAGTGAAACCTAAAAATTCAAACTGTTACTGCAAACGAATGCTTCAACGTAAAAGAATGAAACTTGAGCATCCAAGTGGGATTGGTGTACTGATCATTACTTGAAAGTATCATGAAGATTGGATGAATAAATATATGTTGAGATTTCAGGAGACTCTAGTGTTTTGGAAGTATGGCAACCCTTTCAATATGAGTGTTATTCGCCAGTCCCTGCTTTAGGCTACATCAAGAGGAAACAAACCTTAGAGATAGATCGTAGAACTAATGTATTGTGTCAAGTTTGAAGAAGCTAGCACAAACCGTGTTTGATTTAGAGTTCGAACGCGTCTGTCAATATAGGAGAAAACAGAGTGAAACCTAAAAATTCAAACTGTTACTGCAAACGAATGCTTCAACCTAGGAGAACGAAACGTGGGCATCCAAGTTTGATTGGTGTACTGCTCATTACTTGAAAGTATCATGAAGGTCGGTAGCAAAAATTTATGTTGAGATTTCAGGAGAGTCTAGTGTTTTGGCAGCCTAACAACGCCTTTCATGGAATGTGTCATTCACCAGTATCTGCTTAAGGCTACATCAAGAGGAAACAAACCTTAGAGATAGAACGTAGAAGTACTGTATTGTGTCAAGTTTCAAGAAGCTAGCACAAACCGTGTTTGATTTAGAGTTCTAACTGCATCTGTCAATATAGGAGAAAACAGAGTGAAACCTAAAAATTCAAACTGTTACTGCAAACGAATGCTTCAACGTAAAAGAACGAAACTTGAGCATCCAAGTGGAATTGGTGTACTGATCATTACTTGAAAGTATCATGAAGTTTGGATGAAAAAATACATGTTGAGATTTCAGGAGACTCTAGTGTTTTGGAAGTTTGGCAACTCCTTTCCTTTTAAGTGTTATTCGCCAGTCCCTGCTTTAGGCTACATCAAGAGGAAACAAACCTTAGAGATAGAACATAGAACTAATGTATTGTGTCAAGTTTCAAGAAGCTAGCACAAACCGTGTTTGATATAGTTCGAACTGCGTCTGTCAATATAGTAGAAACAGAGTGAACCCTAAAAATTCAAACTGCTACTGCAAACGAATGCTTCAACCTAGGAGAACGAAACGTGGGCATCCAAGTTTGATTGGTGTACTGCTCATTACTTGAAAGTATCATGAAGGTCGGTAGCAAAAATTTATGTTGAGATTTCAGGAGAGTCTAGTGTTTTGGCAGCCTAACAACGCCATTCATTGAATGTGTCATTCACCAGTATCTGGTTAAGGCTACATCAAGAGGAATCAAACCTTAGAAATAGAACGTAGAACTACTGTATTGTGTCAAGTTTCAAGAAGCTAGCACAAACCGTGTTTGATTTAGAGTTCTAACTGCATCTGTCAATATAGGAGAAAACAGAGTGAAACCTAAAAATTCAAACTGTTACTGCAAACGAATGCTTCAACGTAAAAGAATGAAACTTGAGCATCCAAGTGGGATTGGTGTACTGATCATTACTTGAAAGTATCATGAAGATTGGATGAAAAAATATATGTTGAGATTTCAGGAGACTCTAGTGTATTGGAAGTTTGGCAACCCCTTCAATATGAGTGTTATTCGCCAGTCCCTGCTTTAGGCTACATCAAAGGAAACAAACCTTAGAGATAGAACGTAGAACTAATGTATTGTGTCAAGTTTCAAGAAGCTAGCACAAACCGTGTTTGATTTGGAGTTCTAACTGCATCTGTCAATATAGGAGAAAACAGAGTGAAACCTAAAAATTCAAACTGTTACTGCAAACGAATGCTTCAACGTAAAAGAACGAAACTGAGCATCCAAGTGGGATTGGTGTACTGATCATTACTTGAAAGTATCATGAAGATTGGATGATAAGATATATATTGAGATTTCAGGAGACTCTAGTGTTTTGGAAATTTGGCAACTTTTTTCATTATAAGTGTTATTCGCCAGTCCCTGCTTTAGGCTTCATCAAGAGGAAACAAACCTTAGAGATAGAACGTAGAACTAATGTATTGTGTCAAGATTCAAGAAGCTACCACAAACCGTGTTTGATATAGTTCGAACTGTGTCTGTCAATATAGGAGAAAACAGAGTGAAACCTAAAAATTCAAACTGTTACTGCAAACGAATGCTTCAACTTAGGAGAACGAAACTTGGGCTTCCAAGTTTGATTGGTGTACTGCTCATTACTTGAAAGTATCATGAAGGTCGGAAACAAAAATTTATGTTGAGATTTCAGGAGACTCTAGTGTTTTGGCAGCCTAACAACGCCATTCATTGAATGTGTCATTCACCAGTATCTGGTTAAGGCTACATCAAGAGGAATCAAACCTTAGAAATAGAACGTAGAACTACTGTATTGTGTCAAGTTTCAAGAAGCTAGCACAAACCGTGTTTGATTTAGAGTTCTAACTGCATCTGTCAATATAGGAGAAAACAGAGTGAAACCTAAAAATTCAAACTGTTACTGCAAACGAATGCTTCAACGTAAAAGAATGAAACTTGAGCATCCAAGTGGGATTGGTGTACTGATCATTACTTGAAAGTATCATGAAGATTGGATGAATAAATATATGTTGAGATTTCAGGAGACTCTAGTGTTTTGTAGTTTGGCAACCCCTTCAATGTGAGTGTTATTCGCCAGTCCCTGCTTTAGGCTACATCAAGAGGAAACAAACCTTAGAGATAGAACGTAGAACTAATGTATTGTGTCAAGTTTGAAGAAGCTAGCACAAACCGTGTTTGATTTAGAGTTCGAACGCGTCTGTCAATATAGGAGAAAACAGAGTGAAACCTAAAAATTCAAACTGTTACTGCAAACGAATGCTTCAACCTAGGAGAACGAAATGTGGGCATCCAAGTTTGATTGGTGTACTGCTCATTACTTGAAAGTATCATGAAGGTCGGTAGCAAAAATTTATGTTGATTTTTCAGGAGAGTCTAGTGTTTTGGCAGCCTAACAACGCCTTTCATGGAATGTGTCATTCACCAGTATCTGCTTAAGGCTACATCAAGAGGAAACAAACCTTAGAGATAGAACGTAGAACTACTGTATTGTGTCAAGTTTCAAGAAGCTAGCACAAACCGTGTTTGATTTAGAGTTCTAACTGCATCTGTCAATATAGGAGAAAACAGAGTGAAACCTAAAAATTCAAACTGTTACTGCAAACGAATGCTTCAACGTAAAAGAATGAAACTTGAGCATCCAAGTGGGATTGGTGTACTGATCATTACTTGAAAGTATCATGAAGATTGGATGAATAAATATATGTTGAGATTTCAGGAGACTCTAGAGTTTTGGAAGTTTGGCAACCCCTTCAATATGAGTGTTATTCGCCAGTCCCTGCTTTAGGCTACATCAAGAGGAAACAAACCTTAGAGATAGATCGTAGAACTAATGTATTGTGTCAAGTTTGAAGAAGCTAGCACAAACCGTGTTTGATTTAGAGTTCGAACGCGTCTGTCAATATAGGAGAAAACAGAGTGAAACCTAAAAATTCAAACTGTTACTGCAAACGAATGCTTCAACCTAGGAGAACGAAACGTGGGCATCCAAGTTTGATTGGTGTACTGCTCATTACTTGAAAGTATCATGAAGGTCGGTAGCAAAAATTTATGTTGAGATTTCAGGAGAGTCTAGTGTTTTGGCAGCCTAACAACGCCTTTCATGGAATGTGTCATTCACCAGTATCTGCTTAAGGCTACATCAAGAGGAAACAAACCTTAGAGATAGAACGTAGAACTACTGTATTGTGTCAAGTTTCAAGAAGCTAGCACAAACCGTGTTTGATTTAGAGTTCTAACTGCATCTGTCAATATAGGAGAAAACAGAGAGAAACCTAAAAATTCAAACTGTTACTGCAAACGAATGCTTCAACGTAAAAGAATGAAACTTGAGCATCCAAGTGGGATTGGTGTACTGATCATTACTTGAAAGTATCATGAAGATTGGATGAATAAATATATGTTGAGATTTCAGGAGACTCTAGTGTTTTAGAAGTTTGGCAACCCCTTCAATATGAGTGTTATTCGCCAGTCCCTGCTTTAGGCTACATCAAGAGGAAACAAACCTTAGAGATAGAACGTAGAACTAATGTATTGTGTCAAGTTTCAAGAAGCTAGCACAAACCTTGTTTGATTTGGAATTCTAACTGCATCTGTCAATATAGGAGAAAACAGAGTGAAACCTAAAAATTCAAACTGTTACTGCAAACGAATGCTTCAATGTAAAAGAACGAAACTTGAGCATCCAAGTGGGATTGGTGTACTGATCATTACTTGAAAGTATCATGAAGATTGGATGAAAAAATATATATTGAGATTTCAGGAGACTCTAGTGTTTTGGAAGTTTGGCAACCCCTTCAATATGAGTGTTATTCGCCAGTCCCTGCTTTAGGCTTCATCAAGAGGAAACAAACCTTAGAGATAGAACGTAGAACTAATGTATTGTGTCAAGTTTCAAGAAGGTAGCACAAACCGTGTTTGATATAGTTTGAACTGCATCTGTCAATATAAAAGAAAACAGAGTGAAACCTAAAAATTCAAACTGTTACTGCAAACGAATGCTTCAACCTAGGAGAACGAAACTTGGGCATCCAAGTTTGATTGGTGTACTGCTCATTACTTGAAAGTATCATGAAGCTCGGAAGCAAAAATTTATGTTGAGATTTCAGGAGACTCTAGTGTTTTGGCCGCCTAACAACGCCTTTCATTGAATGTTTCATTCACCAGTATCTGCTTAAAGCTACATCAAGAGGAAACAAACCTTAGAGATATAATGTAGAACTACTGTATTTTGTCAAGTTTCAAGAAGCTAGCACAAACCGTGTTTGATTTAGAGTTGTAACTGCATCTGTCATTATAGGAGAAAACAGAGTGAAACCTAAAAATTCAAACTGTTACTGCAAACGAATGCTTCAACGTAAAAGAACGAAACTTGAGCATCCAAGTGGGATTGGTGTACTGATCATTACTTGAAAGTATCATGAAGATTGGATGAAAAAATATATGTTGAGATTTCAGGAGACTCTAGTGTTTTGGAAGTTTGGCAACCCCTTCAATATGAGTGTTATTCGCCAGTCCCTGCTTTAGGCTACATCAAGAGGAAACAAACCTTAGAGATAGAACGTAGAACTAATGTATTGTGTCAAGTTTCAAGAAGCTAGCACAAACCGTGTTTGATTTAGAGTTCGAACGCATCTGTCAATATAGTAGAAAACAGAGTGAAACCTAAAAATTCAAACTGTTACTGCAAACGAACGCTTCAACCTAGGAGAACGAAACGTGGGCATCCAAGTTTGATTGGTGTACTGCTCATTACTTGAAAGTATCATGAAGGTCGGTAGCAAAAATTTATGTTGAGATTTCAGGAGAGTCTAGTGTTTTGGCAGCCTAACAACGCCTTTCATGGAATGTGTCATTCACCAGTATCTGCTTAAGGCTACATCAAGAGGAAACAAACCTTAGAGATAGAACGTAGAACTACTGTATTGTGTCAAGTTTCAAGAAGCTAGCACAAACCGTGTTTGATTTAGAGTTCTAACTGCATCTGTCAATATAGGACAAAAGAGAGTGAAACCTAAAAATTCAAACTGTTACTGCAAACGAATGCTTCAACCTAGGAGAACGAAACGTGGGCATCCAAGTTTGATTGGTGTACTGCTCATTACTTGAAAGTATCATGAAGGTCGGTAACAAAAATTTATGTTGAGATTTCAGGAGAGTCTAGTGTTTTGGCAGCCTAACAACGCCTTTCATGGAATCTGTCATTCACCAGTATCTGCTTAAGGCTACATCAAGAGGAATCAAACCTTAGAAATAGAACGTAGAACTACTGTATTGTGTCAAGTTTCAAGAAGCTAGCACAAACCGTGTTTGATTTGGAGTTCTAACTGCATCTGTCAATATAGGAGAAAACAGAGTGAAACCTAAAAATTCAAACTGTTACTGCAAACGAATGCTTCAACGTAAAAGAACGAAACTGAGCATCCAAGTGGGATTGGTGTACTGATCATTACTTGAAAGTATCATGAAGATTGGATGATAAGATATATATTGAGATTTCAGGAGACTCTAGTGTTTTGGAAGTTTGGCAACTTTTTTCATTATAAGTGTTATTCGCCAGTCCCTGCTTTAGGCTTCATCAAGAGGAAACAAACCTTAGAGATAGAACGTAGAACTAATGTATTGTGTCAAGATTCAAGAAGCTAGCACAAACCGTGTTTGATATAGTTCGAACTGCGTCTGTCAATATAGGAGAAAACAGAGTGAAACCTAAAAATTCAAACTGTTACTGCAAACGAATGCTTCAACCTAGGAGAACGAAACTTGGGCTTCCAAGTTTGATTGGTGTACTTCTCATTACTTGAAAGTATCATGAAGGTCGGAAGCAAAAATTTATGTTGAGATTTCAGGAGACTCTAGTGTTTTGGCAGCCTAACAACGCCATTCATTGAATGTGTCATTCACCAGTATCTGGTTAAGGCTACATCAAGAGGAATCAAACCTTAGAAATAGAACGTAGAACTACTGTATTGTGTCAAGTTTCAAGAAGCTAGCACAAACCGTGTTTGATTTAGAGTTCTAACTGCATCTGTCAATATAGGAGAAAACAGAGTGAAACCTAAAAATTCAAACTGTTACTGCAAACGAATGCTTCAACGTAAAAGAATGAAACTTGAGCATCCAAGTGGGATTGGTGTACTGATCATTACTTGAAAGTATCATGAAGATTGGATGAAAAAATATATGTTGAGATTTCAGGAGACTCTAGTGTTTTGGAAGTTTGGCAATCCCTTCAATATGAGTGTTATTCGCCAGTCCCTGCTTTAGGCTACATCAAGAGGAAACAAACCTTAGAGATAGAACGTAGAACTAATGTATTGTGTCAAGTTTCAAGAAGCTAGCACAAACCATGTTTGATTTAGAGTTCGAACGTATCTGTCAATATAGTAGAAAACAGAGTGAAACCTAAAAATTCAAACTGTTACTGCAAACGAATGCTTCAACCTAGGAGAACGAAACTTGGGCATCCAAGTTTGATTGGTGTACTGCTCATTACTTGAAAGTATCATGAAGGTCGGAAGCAAAAATTTATGTTGAGATTTCAGGAGAGTCTAGTGTTTTGGCAGCCTAACAACGCCTTTCATTGAATGTGTCATTCACCAGTATCTGCTTAAGTCTACATCAAGAGGAAACAAACCTTAGAGATAGAACCTAGAACTACTGTATTGTGTCAAGTTTCAAGAAGCTAGCACAAACCGTGTTTGATTTAGAGTTCTAACTGCATCTGTCAATATAGGAGAAAACAGAGTGAAACCTAAAAATTCAAACTGTTACTGCAAACAAATGCTTCAACGTAAAAGAACGAAACTTGAGCATCCAAGTGGGATTGGTGTACTGATCATTACTTGAAAGTATCATGAAGATTGGATGAAAAAATATATATTGAGATTTCAGGAGACTCTAGTGTTTTGGAAGTTTGGCAACTCCTTTCATTATAAGTGTTATTCGCCAGTCCCTGCTTTAGGCTACATCAAGAGGAAACAAACCTTAGAGATAGAACGTAGAACTAATGTATTGTGTCAAGTTTCAAGAAGCTAGCACAAACCGTGTTTGATATAGTTCGAACTGCATCTGTCAATATAGGAGAACACAGAGTGAAACCTAAAAATTCAAACTGTTACTGCAAACGAATGCTTCAACCTAGGAGAACGAAACTTGGGCATCCAAGTTTGATTGGTGTACTGCTCATTACTTGAAAGTATCAAGAAGGTCGGAAGCAAAAATTTATGTTGAGATTTCAGGAGAGTCTAGTGTTTTGGCAGCCTAACAACGCCTTTCATTGAATGTGTCATTCACCATTATCTGCTTAAGTCTACATCAAGAGGAAACAAACCTTAGAGGTAGAACGTAGAACTACTGTATTGTGTCAAGTTTCAAGAAGCTAGCACAAACCGTGTTTGATTTGGAGTTCTAACTGCATCTGTCAATATAGGAGAAAACAGAGTGAAACCTAAAAATTCAAACTGTTACTGCAAACGAATGCTTCAACGTAAAAGAATGAAACTTGAGCATCCAAGTGGGATTGGTGTACTGATCATTACTTGAAAGTATCATGAAGATTGGATGAATAAATATATGTTGAGATTTCAGGAGACTAGTGTTTTGGAAGTTTGGCAAACCCTTCAATATGAGTGTTATTCGCCAGTCCCTGCTTTAGGCTACATAAAGAGGAAACAAACCTTAGAGATAGAACGTAGAACTAATGTATTGTGTCAAGTTTGAAGAAGCTAGCACAAACCGTGTTTGATTTAGAGTTGAACGCATCTGTCAATATAGTAAAAAACAGGGTGAAACCTAAAAATTCAAACTGTTACTGCAAACGAATGCTTCAACCTAGGAGAACGAAACGTGGGCATCCAAGTTTGATTGGTGTACTGCTCATTACTTGAAAGTATCATGAAGGTCGGTAGCAAAAATTTATGTTGAGATTTCAGGAGAGTCTAGTGTTTTGGCAGCCTAACAACGCCTTTCATGGAATGTGTCATTCACCAGTATCTGCTTAAGGCTACATCAAGAGGAAACAAACCTTAGAGATAGAACGTAGAACTACTGTATTGTGTCAAGTTTCAAGAAGCTTGCACAAACCGTGTTTGATTTAGAGTTCTAACTGCATCTGTCATTATAAAAGAAAACAGAGTGAAACCTAAAAATTCAAACTGTTACTGCAAACGAATGCTTCAACGTAAAAGAACGAAACTTGAGCATCCAAGTGGAATTGGTGTACTGATCATTACTTGAAAGTATCATGAAGATTGGATGAAAAAATATATGTTGAGATTTCAGGAGACTCTAGTGTTTTGGAAGTTTGGCAACTCCTTTCATTATAAGTGTTATTCGCCAGTCCCTCCTTTAGGCTACATCAAGAGGAAACAAACCTTAGAGATAGAAGGTAGAACTAATGTATTGTGTCAAGTTTCAAGAAGCTAGCACAAACCGTGTTTGATATAGTTCGAACTGCATCTGTCAATGTAGGAGAAAACAGAGTGAAACCTAAAAATTCAAACTGTTACTGCAAACGCATGCTTCAACCTAGGAGAACGAAACTTGGGCATCCAAGTTTGATTGGTGTACTGCTCATTACTGGAAAGTATCATGAAGGTCGGAAGCAAAAATTTATGTTGAGATTTCAGGAGACTCTAGTGTTTTGGCAGCCTAACAACGCCTTTCATTGAATGTGTCATTCACCAGTATCTGGTTAATGCTACATCAAGACGAATCAAACCTTAGAAATAGAACGTAGAACTACTGTATTGTGTCAAGTTTCAAGAAGCTAGCACAAACCATGTTTGATTTAGAGTTCTAACTGCATCTGTCAATATAGGAGAAAACAGAGTGAAACCTAAAAATTCAAACTGTTACTGCAAACGAATGCTTCAACGTAAAAGAACGAAACTTGAGCATCCAAGTGGAATTGGTGTACTGATCATTACTTGAAAGTATCATGAAGATTGGATGAAAAAATATATGTTGAGATTTCAGGAGACTCTAGTGTTTTGGAAGTTTGGCATCCCCTTCAATATGAGTGTTATTCGCCAGTCCCTGCTTTAGGCTACATTAAGAGGAAACAAACCTTAGAGATAGAACGTAGAACTAATGTATTGTGTCAAGTTTGAAGAAGCTAGCACAAACCGTGTTTGATTTAGAGTTCGAACGCATCCGTCAATATAGTAGAAAATAGAGTGAAACCTAAAAATTCAAACTGTTACTGCAAACGAATGCTTCAACCTAGGAGAACGAAACGTGGGCATCCAAGTTTGATTGGTGTACTGCTCATTACTTGAAAGTATCATGAAGGTCGGTAGCAAAAATTTATGTTGAGATTTCAGGAGAGTCTAGTGTTTTGGCAGCCTAACAACGCCTTTCATGGAATGTGTCATTCACCAGTATCTGCTTAAGGCTACATCAAGAGGAAACAAACCTTAGAGATAGAACGTAGAACTACTGTATTGTGTCAAGTTTCAAGAAGCTAGCACAAACCGTGTTTGATTTAGAGTTCTAACTGCATCTGTCAATATAGGAGAAAACAAAGTGAAACCTAAAAATTCAAACTGTTACTGCAAATGAATGCTTCAACGTAAAAGAACGAAACTTGAGCATCCAAATGGAATTGGTGTACTGATCATTACTTGAAAGTATCATGAAGATTGGATGAAAAAAATATATGTTGTGATTTCAGGAGACTCTAGTGTTTTGGAAGTTTGGCAACTCCTTTCATTATAAGTGTTATTCGCCAGTCCCTGCTTTAGGCTACATCAAGAGGAAACAAACCTTAGAGATAGAAGGTAGAACTAATGTATTGTGTCAAGTTTCAAGAAGCTAGCACAAACCGTGTTTGATATAGTTCGAACTGCATCTGTCAATATAGGAGAAAACAGAGTGAAACCTAAAAATTCAAACTGTTACTGCAAACGAATGCTTCAACCTAGGAGAACGAAACTTGGGCATCCAAGTTTGATTGGTGTACTGCTCATTACTTGAAAGTATCATGAAGGTCAGAAGCAAAAATTTATGTTGAGATTTCAGGAGACTCTAGTGTTTTGGCAGCCTAACAACGCCTTTCATTGAATGTGTCATTCACCAGTATCTGGTTAAGGCTACATCAAGAGGAATCAAACCTTAGAAATAGAACGTAGAACTACTGTATTGTGTCAAGTTTCAAGAAGCTAGCACAAACCGTGTTTGATTTAGAGTTCTAACTGCATGTGTCAATATAGGAGAAAACAGAGTGAAACCTAAAAATTCAAACTGTTACTGCAAACGAATGCTTCAACGTAAAAGAACGAAACTTGAGCATCCAAGTGGGATTGGTGTACTGATCATTACTTGAAAGTATCATGAAGATTGGATGAAAAAATATATGTTGAGATTTCAGGAGACTCTAGTGTTTTGGAAGTTTGGCAACTTTTTTCATTATAAGTGTTATTCGCCAGTCCCTGCTTTAGGCTTCATCAAGAGGAAACAAACCTTAGAGATAGAACGTAGAACTAATGTATTGTGTCAAGATTCAAGAAGGTAGCACAAACCGTGTTTGATATAGTTCGAACTGCATCTGTCAATATAGGAGAAAAAAGAGTGAAACCTAAAAATTCAAACTGTTACTGCAAACGAATGCTTCAACCTAGGAGAACGAAACTTGGGCATCCAAGTTTGATTGGTGTACTGCTCATTACTTGAAAGTATCATGAAACTCGGAAGCAAAAATTTATGTTGAGATTTCAGGAGACTCTAGTGTTTTGGCCGCCTAACAACGCCTTTCATTGAATGTTTCATTCACCAGTATCTGCTTAAAGCTACATCAAGAGGAAACAAACCTTAGAGATATAACGTAGAACTACTGTATTGTGTCAAGTTTCAAGAAGCTAGCACAAACCGTGTTTGATTTAGAGTTGTAACTGCATCTGTCATTATAGGAGAAAACAGAGTGAAACCTAAAAATTCAAACTGTTACTGCAAACGAATGCTTTAAGGTAAAAGAACGAAACTTGAGCATCCAAGTGGGATTGGTGTACTAATCATTACTTGAAAGTATCATGAAGATTGGATGAAAAAATATATGTTGAGATTTCAGGAGACTCTAGTGTTTTGGAAGTTTGGCAACCCCTTCAATATGAGTGTTATTCGCCAGTGCCTGCTTTAGGCTACATCAAGAGGAAACAAACCTTAGAGATAGATCGTAGAACTAACGTATTGTGTCAAGTTTCAAGAAGCTAGCACCAACCGTGTTTGATTTAGAGTTCGAACGCATCTGTCAATATAGTAGAAAACAGAGTGAAACCTAAAAATTCAAACTGTTACTGCAAACGAATGCTTCAACCTAGGAGTACGAAACGTGGGCATCCAAGTTTGATTGGTGTACTGCTCATTACTTGAAAGTATCATGAAGGTCGGAAGCAAAAATTTATGTTGACATTTCAGGAGACTCTAGTGTTTTGGCAGCCTAACAACGCCTTTCATTGAATGTGTCATTCAACATTATCTGCTTAAGTCTACATCAAGAGGAAACAAACCTTAGAGGTAGAACGTAGAACTACTTTATTGTGTCAAGTTTCAAGAAGCTAGCACAAACCGTGTTTGATTTGGAGTTCTAACTGCATCTGTCAATATAGGAGAAAACAGAGTGAAACCTAAAAATTCAAACTGTTACTGCAAACGAATGCTTCAACGTAAAAGAACGAAACTTGAGCATCCAAGTGGGATTGGTGTACTGATCATTACTTGAAAGTATCATGAAGATTGGATGAAAAAATATATGTTGAGATTTCAGGAGACTCTAGTGTTTTGGAAGTTTGGCAACTCCTTTCATTATAAGTGTTATTCGCCAGTCCCTGCTTTAGGCTACATCAAGAGGAAACAAACCTTAGAGATAGAAGGTAGAACTAATGTATTGTGTCAAGTTTCAAGAAGCTAGCACAAACCGTGTTTGATATAGTTCGAACTGCATCTGTCAATATAGGAGAAAACAGAGTGAAACCTAAAAATTCAAACTGTTACTGCAAACGAATGCTTCAACCTAGGAGAACGAAACTTGGGCATCCAAGTTTGATTGGTGTACTGCTCATTACTTGAAAGTATCATGAAGGTCGGAAGCAAAAATTTATGTTGAGATTTCAGGAGACTCTAGTGTTTTGGCAGCCTAACAACGCCTTTCATTGAATGTGTCATTCACCAGTATCTGGTTAAGGCTACATCAAGAGGAATCAAACCTTAGAAATAGAACGTAGAACTACTGTATTGTGTCAAGTTTCAAGAAGCTAGCACAAACCGTGTTTGATTTAGAGTTCTAACTGCATGTGTCAATATAGGAGAAAACAGAGTGAAACCTAAAAATTCAAACTGTTACTGCAAACGAATGCTTCAACGTAAAAGAATGAAACTTGAGCATCCAAGTGGGATTGGTGTACTGATCATTACTTGAAAGTATCATGAAGATTGGATGAAAAAATATATGTTGAGATTTCAGGAGACTCTAGTGTTTTGGAAGTTTGGCAACTTTTTTCATTATAAGTGTTATTCGCCAGTCCCTGCTTTAGGCTTCATCAAGAGGAAACAAACCTTAGAGATAGAACGTAGAACTAATGTATTGTGTCAAGATTCAAGAAGGTAGCACAAACCGTGTTTGATATAGTTCGAACTGCATCTGTCAATATAGGAGAAAAAAGAGTGAAACCTAAAAATTCAAACTGTTACTGCAAACGAATGCTTCAACCTAGGAGAACGAAACTTGGGCATCCAAGTTTGATTGGTGTACTGCTCATTACTTGAAAGTATCATGAAACTCGGAAGCAAAAATTTATGTTGAGATTTCAGGAGACTCTAGTGTTTTGGCCACCTAACAACGCCTTTCATTGAATGTTTCATTCACCAGTATCTGCTTAAAGCTACATCAAGAGGAAACAAACCTTAGAGATATAACGTAGAACTACTGTATTGTGTCAAGTTTCAAGAAGCTAGCACAAACCGTGTTTGATTTGGAGTTCTAACTGCATCTGTCAATATAGGAGAAAACCGAGTGAAACCTAAAAATTCAAACTGTTACTGCAAACGAATGCTTCAACGTAAAAGAACGAAACTTGAGCATCCAAGTGGGATTGGTGTACTGATCATTACTTGAAAGTATCATGAAGATTGGATGAAAAAATATATGTTGAGATTTCAGGAGACTCTAGTGTTTTGGAAGTTTGGCAACTCCTTTCATTATAAGTGTTATTCGCCAGTCCCTGCTTTAGGCTACATCAAGAGGAAACAAACCTTAGAGATAGAAGGTAGAACTAATGTATTGTGTCAAGTTTCAAGAAGCTAGCACAAACCGTGTTTGATATAGTTCGAACTGCATCTGTCAATATAGGAGAAAACAGAGTGAAACCTAAAAATTCAAACTGTTACTGCAAACGAATGCTTCAACCTAGGAGAACGAAACTTGGGCATCCAAGTTTGATTGGTGTACTGCTCATTCCTTGAAAGTATCATGAAGGTCGGAAGCAAAAATTTATGTTGAGATTTCAGGAGACTCTAGTGTTTTGGCAGCCTAACAACGCCTTTCATTGAATGTGTCATTCACCAGTATCTGGTTAAGGCTACATCAAGAGGAATCAAACCTTAGAAATAGAACGTAGAACTACTGTATTGTGTCAAGTTTCAAGAAGCTAGCACAAACCGTGTTTGATTTAGAGTTCTAACTGCATCTGTCAATATAGGAGAAAACAGAGTGAAACCTAAAAATTCAAACTGTTACTGCAAATGAATGCTTCAACGTAAAAGAACGAAACTTGAGCATCCAAGTGGGATTGGTGTACTGATCATTACTTGAAAGTATCATGAAGATTGGATGAAAAAATATATGTTGAGATTTCAGGAGACTCTAGTGTTTTGGAAGTTTGGCAACCCCTTCAATATGAGTGTTATTCGCCAGTCCCTGCTTTAGGCTACATCAAGAGGAAACAAACCTTAGAGATAGAACGTAGAAATAATGTATTGTGTCAAGTTTGAAGAAGCTAGCACAAACCGTGTTTGATTTAGAGTTCGAACGCATCCGTCAATATAGTAGAAAACAGAGTGAAACCTAAAAATTCAAACTGTTACTGCAAACGAATGCTTCAACCTAGGAGAACGAAACGTGGGCATCCAAGTTTGATTGGTGTACTGCTCATTACTTGAAAGTATCATGAAGGTCGGTAGCAAAAATTTATGTTGAGATTTCAGGAGAGTCTAGTGTTTTGGCAGCCTAACAACGCCTTTCATGGAATGTGTCATTCACCAGTATCTGCTTAAGGCTACATCAAGAGCAAACAAACCTTAGAGATAGAACGTAGAACTACTGTATTGTGTCAAGTTTCAAGAAGCTAGCACAAACCGTGTTTGATTTAGAGTTCTAACTGCATCTGTCAATATAGGAGAAAACAGAGTGAAACCTAAAAATTCAAACTGTTACTGCAAACGAATGCTTCAACCTAGGAGAACGAATCTTGGGCATCCAAGTTTGATTGGTGTACTGCTCATTACTTGAAAGTATCATGAAGGTCGGAAGCAAAAATTTATGTTGAGATTTCAGGAGACTCTAGTGTTTTGGCAGCCTAACAACGCCTTTCATTGAATGTGTCATTCACCAGTATCTGGTTAAGGCTACATCAAGAGGAATCAAACCTTAGAAATAGAACGTAGAACTACTGTATTGTGTCAAGTTTCAAGAAGCTAGCACAAACCGTGTTTGATTTAGAGTTCTAACTGCATCTGTCAATATAGGAGAAAACAGAGTGAAACCTAAAAATTCAAACTGTTACTGCAAACGAATGCTTCAACGTAAAAGAACGAAACTTGAGCATCCAAGTGGGATTGGTGTACTGATCATTACTTGAAAGTATCATGAAGATTGGATGAAAAAATATATGTTGAGATTTCAGGAGACTCTAGTGTTTTGGAAGTTTGGCAACCCCTTCAATATGAGTGTTATTCGCCAGTCCCTGCTTTAGGCTACATCAAGAGGAAACAAACCTTAGAGATAGAGCGTAGAAATAATGTATTGTGTCAAGTTTGAAGAAGCTAGCACAAACCGTGTTTGATTTAGAGTTCGAACGCATCCGTCAATATAGTAGAAAACAGAGTGAAACCTAAAAATTCAAACTATTACTGCAAACGAATGCTTCAACCTAGGAGAACGAAACGTGGGCATCCAAGTTTGATTGGTGTACTGCTCATTACTTGAAAGTATCATGAAGGTCGGTAGCAAAAATTTATGTTGAGATTTCAGGAGAGTCTAGTGTTTTGGCAGCCTAACAACGCCTTTCATGGAATGTGTCATTCACCAGTATCTGCTTAAGGCTACATCAAGAGGAAACAAACCTTAGAGATAGAACGTAGAACTACTGTATTGTGTCAAGTTTCAAGAAGCTAGCACAAACCGTGTTTGATTTAGAGTTCTAACTGCATCTGTCAATATAGGAGAAAACAGAGTGAAACCTAAAAATTCAAACTGTTACTGCAAACGAATGCTTCAACGTAAAAGAACGAAACTTGAGCATCCAAGTGGAATTGGTGTACTGATCATTACTTGAAAGTATCATGAAGATTGGATGAAAAAATATATGTTGAGATTTCAGGAGACTCTAGTGTTTTGGAAGTTTGGCAACCCCTTCAATATGAGTGTTATTCGCCAGTCCCTGCTTTAGGCTACATCAAGAGGAAACAAACCTTAGAGATAGATCGTAGAACTAATGTATTGTGTCAAGTTTCAAGAAGCTAGCACAAACCGTGTTTGATTTGGAGTTCTAACTGCATCTGTCAATATAGGAGAAAACAGAGTGAAACCTAAAAATTCAAACTGTTACTGCAAACGAATGCTTCAACGTAAAAGAACGAAACTTGAGCATCCAAGTGGGATTGGTGTACTGATCATTACTTGAAAGTATCATGAAGATTGGATGAAAAAATATATGTTGAGATTTCAGGAGACTCTAGTGTTTTGGAAGTTTGGCAACTCCTTTCATTATAAGTGTTATTCGCCAGTCCCTGCTTTAGGCTACATCAAGAGGAAACAAACCTTAGAGATAGAAGGTAGAACTAATGTATTGTGTCAAGTTTCAAGAAGCTAGCACAAACCGTGTTTGATATAGTTCGAACTGCATCTGTCAATATAGGAGAAAACAGAGTGAAACCTAAAAATTCAAACTGTTACTGCAAACGAATGCTTCAACCTAGGAGAACGAAACTTGGGCATCCAAGTTTGATTGGTGTACTGCTCATTACTTGAAAGTATCATGAAGGTCGGAAGCAAAAATTTATGTTGAGATTTCAGGAGACTCTAGTGTTTTGGCAGCCTAACAACGCCTTTCATTGAATGTGTCATTCACCAGTATCTGGTTAAGGCTACATCAAGAGGAATCAAACCTTAGAAATAGAACGTAGAACTACTGTATTGTGTCAAGTTTCAAGAAGCTAGCACAAACCGTGTTTGATTTAGAGTTCTAACTGCATCTGTCAATATAGGAGAAAACAGAGTGAAACCTAAAAATTCAAACTGTTACTGCAAACGAATGCTTCAACGTAAAAGAACGAAACTTGAGCATCCAAGTGGGATTGGTGTACTGATCATTACTTGAAAGTATCATGAAGATTGGATGAAAAAATATATGTTGAGATTTCAGGAGACTCTAGTGTTTTGGAAGTTTGGCAACCCCTTCAATATGAGTGTTATTCGCCAGTCCCTGCTTTAGGCTACATCAAGAGGAAACAAACCTTAGAGATAGAACGTAGAAATAATGTATTGTGTCAAGTTTCAAGAAGCTAGCACAAACCGTGTTTGATTTAGAGTTCGAACGCATCCGTCAATATAGTAGAAAACAGAGTGAAACCTAAAAATTCAAACTGTTACTGCAAACGAATGCTTCAACCTAGGAGAACGAAACGTGGGCATCCAAGTTTGATTGGTGTACTGCTCATTACTTGAAAGTATCATGAAGGTCGGTAGCAAAAATTTATGTTGAGATTTCAGGAGAGTCTAGTGTTTTGGCAGCCTAACAACGCCTTTCATGGAATGTGTCATTCACCAGTATCTGCTTAAGGCTACATCAAGAGCAAACAAACCTTAGAGATAGAACGTAGAACTACTGTATTGTGTCAAGTTTCAAGAAGCTAGCACAAACCGTGTTTGATTTAGAGTTCTAACTGCATCTGTCAATATAGGAGAAAACAGAGTGAAACCTAAAAATTCAAACTGTTACTGCAAACGAATGCTTCAACCTAGGAGAACGAATCTTGGGCATCCAAGTTTGATTGGTGTACTGCTCATTACTTGAAAGTATCATGAAGGTCGGAAGCAAAAATTTATGTTGAGATTTCAGGAGACTCTAGTGTTTTGGCAGCCTAACAACGCCTTTCATTGAATGTGTCATTCACCAGTATCTGGTTAAGGCTACATCAAGAGGAATCAAACCTTAGAAATAGAACGTAGAACTACTGTATTGTGTCAAGTTTCAAGAAGCTAGCACAAACCGTGTTTGATTTAGAGTTCTAACTGCATCTGTCAATATAGGAGAAAACAGAGTGAAACCTAAAAATTCAAACTGTTACTGCAAACGAATGCTTCAACGTAAAAGAACGAAACTTGAGCATCCAAGTGGGATTGGTGTACTGATCATTACTTGAAAGTATCATGAAGATTGGATGAAAAAATATATGTTGAGATTTCAGGAGACTCTAGTGTTTTGGAAGTTTGGCAACCCCTTCAATATGAGTGTTATTCGCCAGTCCCTGCTTTAGGCTACATCAAGAGGAAACAAACCTTAGAGATAGAGCGTAGAAATAATGTATTGTGTCAAGTTTCAAGAAGCTAGCACAAACCGTGTTTGGTTTAGAGTTCGAACGCATCCGTCAATATAGTAGAAAACAGAGTGAAACCTAAAAATTCAAACTATTACTGCAAACGAATGCTTCAACCTAGGAGAACGAAACGTGGGCATCCAAGTTTGATTGGTGTACTGCTCATTACTTGAAAGTATCATGAAGGTCGGAAGCAAAAATTTATGTTGAGATTTCAGGAGAGTCTAGTGTTTTGGCAGCCTAACAACGCCTTTCATGGAATGTGTCATTCACCAGTATCTGCTTAAGGCTACATCAAGAGGAAACAAACCTTAGAGATAGAACGTAGAACTACTGTATTGTGTCAAGTTTCAAGAAGCTAGCACAAACCGTGTTTGATTTAGAGTTCTAACTGCATCTGTCAATATAGGAGAAAACAGAGTGAAACCTAAAAATCAAACTGTTACTGCAAACGAATGCTTCAACGTAAAAGAACGAAACTTGAGCATCCAAGTGGAATTGGTGTACTGATCATTACTTGAAAGTATCATGAAGATTGGATGAAAAAATATATGTTGAGATTTCAGGAGACTCTAGTGTTTTGGAAGTTTGGCAACCCTTCAATATGAGTGTTATTCGCCAGTCCCTGCTTTAGGCTACATCAAGAGGAAACAAACCTTAGAGATAGATGGTAGAACTAATGTATGTGTCAAGTTTCAAGAAGCTAGCACAAACCGTGTTTGATTTGGAGTTCTAACTGCATCTGTCAATATAGGAGAAAACAGAGTGAAACCTAAAAATTCAAACTGTTACTGCAAACGAATGCTTCAACGTAAAAGAACGAAACTTGAGCATCCACGTGGGATTGGTGTACTGATCACTACTTGAAAGTATCATGAAGATTGGATGAAAAAAATATATATTGAGATTTCAGGAGACTCTAGTGTTTTGGAAGTTTGGCAACTTTTTTCATTATAAGTGTTATTCGCCAGTCCCTGCTTTAGGCTTCATCAAGAGGAAAACAAACCTTAGAGATAGAACGTAGAACTAATGTATTGTGTCAAGATTCAAGAAGGTAGCACAAACCGTGTTTGATATAGTTTGAACTGCATCTGTCAATATAGGAGAAAACAGAGTGAAACCTAAAAATTCAAACTGTTACTGCAAACGAATGCTTCAACCTAGGAGAACGAAACTTGGGCATCCAAGTTTGATTGGTGTACTGCTCATTACTTGAAAGTATCATGAAGGTCGGAAGCAAAAATTTATGTTGAGATTTCAGGAGATTCTAGTGTTTTGGCCGCCTAACAACGCCTTTCATTTAATGTGTCATTCACCAGTATCTGCTTAAGGCTACATCAAGAGGAAACAAACCTTAGAGATAGAACGTAGAACTACTGTATTGTGACAAGTTTCAAGAAGCTAGCAAACCCGTGTTTGATTTAGAGTTCTAACTGCATCTGTCAATATAGGAGAAAACAGAGTGAAACCTAAAAATTCAAACTGTTACTGCAAACGAATGCTTCAACGTAAAAGAACGAAACTTCACCATCCAAGTGGAATTGGTGTACTGATCATTACTTGAAAGTATCATGAAGATTGGATGAAAAAATATATATTGAGATTTCAGGAGACTCTAGTGTTTTGGAAGTTTGGCAACCCCTTCAATATGAGTGTTATTCGCCACTCCCGGCTTTAGGCTACATCAAGAGGAAACAATCCTTTGAGATAGAACGTAGAACTAATGTATTGTGTCAAGTTTGAAGAAGCTAGCAGAAACCGTGTTTGATTTAGAGTTCGAACGCGTCTGTCAATATAGTAGAAAACAGAGTGAAACCTAAAAATTCAAACCGTTACTGCAAACGAATGCTTCAACCTAGGAGAACGAAACGTGGGCATCCAAGTTTGATTGGTGTACTGCTCATTACTTGAAAGTATCATGAAGGTCGGTAGCAAAAATTTATGTTGAGATTTCAGGAGAGTCTAGTGTTTTGGCAGCCTAACAACGCCTTTCATGGAATGTGTCATTCACCAGTATCTGCTTAAGGCTACATCAAGAGGAAACAAACCTTAGAGATAGAACGTAGAACTACTGTATTGTGTCAAGTTTCAAGAAGCTAGCACAAACCGTGTTTGATTTAGAGTTCTAACTGCATCTGTCAATATAGGACAAAACAGAGTGAAACCTAAAAATTCAAACTGTTACTGCAAACGAATGCTTCAACCTAGGAGAACGAAACATGGGCATCCAAGTTTGATTGGTGTACTGCTCATTACTTGAAAGTATCATGAAGGTCGGTAGCAAAAATTTATGTTGAGATTTCAGGAGAGTCTAGTGTTTTGGCAGCCTAACAACGCCTTTCATGGAATGTGTCATTCACCAGTATCTGCTTAAGGCTACATCAAGAGGAAACAAACCTTAGAGATAGAACGTAGAACTACTGTATTGTGTCAAGTTTCAAGAAGCTAGCACAAACCGTGTTTGATTTAGAGTTCTAACTGCATCTGTCAATATAGGAGAAAACAGAGTGAAACCTAAAAATTCAAACTGTTACTGCAAACGAATGCTTCAAAGTAAAAGAACGAAACTTGAGCATCCAAGTGGAATTGGTGTACTGATCATTACTTGAAAGTATCATGAAGATTGGATTAAAAAATATATGTTGAGATTTCAGGGAGACTCTAGTGTTTTGGAAGTTTGGCAACCCCTTCAATATGAGTGTTATTCGCCAGTCCCTGCTTTAGGCTACATCAAGAGGAAACAAACCTTAGAGATAGATCGTAGAACTAATGTATTGTGTCAAGTTTCAAGGAGCTAGCACAAACCGTGTTTGATTTAGAGTTCGAAAGCATCTGTCAATAGTATAGAAAACAGAGTGAAACCTAAAAATTCAAAACTGTTACTGCAAACGAATGCTTCAACCTAGGAGAACGAAACGTGGGCATCCAAGTTGGATTGGTGTACTGCTCATTACTTGAAAGTATCATGAAGGTCGGAAGCAAAAATTTATGTTGAGATTTCAGGAGACTCTAGTGTTTTGGCAGCCTAACAACGCCTTTCATTGAATGTGTCGTTCACCAGTATCTGGTTAAGGCTACATCAAGAGGAATCAAACCTTAGAAATAGAACGTAGAACTACTGTATTGTGTCAAGTTTCAAGAAGCTAGCACAAACCGTGTTTGATTTAGAGTTCTAACTGCATCTGTCAATATAGGAGAAAACAGAGTGAAAGCTAAAAATTCAAACTGTTACTGCAAACGAATGCTTCAACGTAAAAGAATGAAACTTGAGCATCCAAGTGGGATTGGTGTACTGATCATTACTTGAAAGTATCATGAAGATTGGATGAAAAAATATATGTTGTGATTTTGGAGACTCTAGTGTTTTGGAAGTTTGGCAACCCCTTGAATATGAGTGTTATTCGCCAGTCCCTGCTTTAGGCTACATCAAGAGGAAACAACCTTAGAGATAGAACGTAGAACTAATGTATTGTGTCAAGTTTCAAGAAGCTAGCACAAACCGTGTTTGATTTAGAGTTCTAACTGCATCTGTCAATATAGGACAAAACAGAGTGAAACCTAAAAATTCAAACTGTTACTGCAAACGAATGCTTCAACCTAGGAGAACGAAACGTGGGCATCCAAGTTTGATTGGTGTACTGCTCATTACTTGAAAGTATCATGAAGGTCGGTAGCAAAAATTTATGTTGAGATTTCAGGAGAGTCTAGTGTTTTGGCAGCCTAACAACGCCTTTCTTGGAATGTGTCATTCACCAGTATCTGCTTAAGGCTACATCAAGAGGAATCAAACCTTAGAAATAGAACGTAGAACTACTGTATTGTGTCAAGTTTCAAGAAGCTAGCACAAACCGTGTTTGATTTGGAGTTCTAACTGCATCTGTCAATATAGGAGAAAACAGAGTGAAACCTAAAAATTCAAACTGTTACTGCAAACGAATGCTTCAACATAAAAGAATGAAACTTGAGCATCCAAGTGGGATTGGTGTACTGATCATTACTTGAAAGTATCATGAAGATTGGATGAATAAATATATGTTGAGATTTCAGGAGACTCTAGTATTTTGTAGTTTGGCAACCCCTTCATTATGAGTGTTATTCGCCAGTCCCTGCTTTAGGCTACATCAAGAGGAAACAAACCTTAGAGATAGACGTAGAACTAATGTATTGTGTCAAGTTTGAAGAAGCTAGCACAAACCGTGTTTGATTTAGAGTTCGAAGCGTCTGTCAATATAGGAGAAAACAGAGTGAAACCTAAAATTCAAACTGTTACTGCAAACGAATGCTTCAACCTAGGAGAACGAAACGTGGGCATCCAAGTTTGATTGGTGTACTGCTCATTACTTGAAAGTATCATGAAGGTCGGTAGCAAAAATTTATGTTGAGATTTCAGGAGAGTCTAGTGTTTTGGCAGCCTAACAACGCATTTCATGGAATGTGTCATTCACCAGTATCTGCTTAAGGCTACATCAAGAGGAATCAAACCTTAGAAATAGAACGTAGAACTACTGTATTGTGTCAAGTTTCAAGAAGCTAGCACAAACCGTGTTTGATTTAGAGTTCTTACTGCATCTGTCAATATAGGAGAAAACAGAGTGAACCCAAAAATTCAAACTGTTACTGCAAACGAATGCTTCAACGTAAAAGAATGAAACTTGAGCATCCAAGTGGGATTGGTGTACTGATCATTACTTGAAAGTATCATGAAGATTGGATGAAAAAATATATGTTGAGATTTCAGGAGACTCTAGTGTTTTGGAAGTTTGGCAATCCCTTCAATATGAGTGTTATTCGCCAGTCCCTGCTTTAGGCTACATCAAGAGGAAACAAACCTTAGAGATAGAACGTAGAACTAATGTATTGTGTCAAGTTTCAAGAAGCTAGCACAAACCGTGTTTGATTTAGAGTTCGAACGTATCTGTCAATATAGTAGAAAACAGAGTGAAACCTAAAAATTCAAACTGTTACTGCAAACGAATGCTTCAACCTAGGAGAACGAAACTTGGGCATCCAAGTTTGATTGGTGTACTGCTCATTAGTTGAAAGTATCATGAATGTCGGAAGCAAAAATTTATGTTGAGATTTCAGGAGAGTCTAGTGTTTTGGCAGCCTAACAACGCCTTTCATTGAATGTGTCATTCACCAGTATCTGCTTAAGTCTACATCAAGAGGAAACAAACCTTAGAGATAGAACCTAGAACTACTGTATTGTGTCAAGTTTCAAGAAGCTAGCACAAACCGTGTTTGATTTAGAGTTCTAACTGCATCTGTCAATATAGGAAAAACAGAGTGAAACCTAAAAATTCAAACTGTTACTGCAAACAAATGCTTCAACGTAAAAGAACGAAACTTGAGCATCCAAGTGGGATTGGTGTACTGATCATTACTTGAAAGTATCATGAAGATTGGATGAAAAAATATATATTGAGATTTCAGGAGACTCTAGTGTTTTGGAAGTTTGGCAACTCCTTTCATTATAAGTGTTATTCGCCAGTCCCTGCTTTAGGCTACATCAAGAGGAAACAAACCTTAGAGATAGAACGTAGAACTAATGTATTGTGTCAAGTTTCAAGAAGCTAGCACAAACCGTGTTTGATATAGTTCGAACTGCATCTGTCAATATAGGAGAACACAGAGTGAAACCTAAAAATTCAAACTGTTACTGCAAACGAATGCTTCAACCTAGGAGAACGAAACTTGGGCATCCAAGTTTGATTGGTGTACTGCTCATTACTTGAAAGTATCATGAAGGTCGGAAGCAAAAATTTATGTTGAGATTTCAGGAGAGTCTAGTGTTTTGGCAGCCTAACAACGCCTTTCATTGAATGTGTCATTAACCATTATCGGCTTAAGTCTACATCAAGAGGAAACAAACCTTAGAGGTAGAACGTAGAACTACTGTATTGTGTCAAGTTTCAAGAAGCTAGCACAAACCGTATTGATTTGGAGTTCTAACTGCATCAGTCAATATAGGAGAAAACAGAGTGAAACCTAAAAATTCAAACTGTTACTGCAAACGAATGCTTCAACGTAAAAGAATGAAACTTGAGCATCCAAGTGGGATTGGTGTACTGATCATTACTTGAAAGTATCATGAAGATTGGATGAAAAAATATATGTTGAGATTTTGGAGACTCTAGTGTTTTGGAAGTTTGGCAACCCCTTCAATATGAGTGTTATTCGCCAGTCCCTGCTTTAGGCTACATCAAGAGGAAACAAACCTTAGAGATAGAACGTAGAGCTAATGTATTGTGTCAAGTTTCAAGAAGCTAGCACAAACCGTGTTTGATTTAGAGTTCGAACGCATCTGTCAATATAGTAGAAAACAGAGTGCAACCTAAAAATTCAAACTGTTACTGCAAACGAATGCTTCAACCTAGGAGAACGAAACTTGGGCATCCAAGTTTGATTGGTGTACTGCTCATTACTTGAAAGTATCATGAAGCTCGGTAGCAAGAATTTATGTTGAGATTTCAGGAGAGTCTAGTGTTTTGGCAGCCTAACAACGCCTTTCATGGAATGTGTCATTCACCAGTATCTGCTTAAGGCTACATCAAGAGGAAACAAACCTTAGAGATAGAACGTAGAACTACTGTATTGTGTCAAGTTTCAAGAAGCTACCACAAACCGTGTTTGATTTAGAGTTCTAACTGCATCTGTCAATATAGGAGAAAACAGAGTGAAACCTAAAAATTCAAACTGTTACTGCAAACGAATGCTTCAACATAAAAGAACGAAACTTGAGCATCCAAGTGGGATTGGTGTACTGATCATTACTTGAAAGTATCATGAAGATTGGATGAATAAATATATGTTGAGATTTCAGGAGACTAGTGTTTTGGAAGTTTGGCAACCCCTTCAATATGAGTGTTATTCGCCAGTCCCTGCTTTAGGCTACATCAAGAGGAAACAAACCTTTGAGATAGAACGTAGAACTAATGTATTGTGTCAAGTTTGAAGAAGCTAGCACAAACCGTGTTTGATTTAGAGTTCGAACGCATCTGTCAATACAGTAGAAAACAGAGTGAAACCTAAAAATTCAAACTGTTACTGCAAACGAATGCTTCAACCTAGGAGAACGAAACGTGGGCATCCAAGTTTGATTGGTGTACTGCTCATTACTTGAAAGTATCATGAAGGTCGGTAGCAAAAATTTATGTTGAGATTTCAGGAGAGTCTAGTGTTTTGGCAGCCTAACAACGCCTTTCATGGAATGTGTCATTCACCAGTATCTGCTTAAGGCTACATCAAGAGGAAACAAACCTTAGAGATAGAACGTAGAACTACTGTATTGTGTCAAGTTTCAAGAAGCTAGCACAAACCGTGTTTGATTTAGAGTTCTAACTGCATCTGTCATTATAAAAGAAAACAGAGTGAAACCTAAAAATTCAAACTGTTACTGCAAACGAATGCTTCAACGTATAAGAACGAAACTTGAGCATCCAAGTGGAATTGGTGTACTGATCATTACTTGAAAGTATCATGAAGATTGGATGAAAAAATATATGTTGAGATTTCAGGAGACTCTAGTGTTTTGGAAGTTTGGCAACTCCTTTCATTATAAGTGTTATTCGCCAGTCCCTGCTTTAGGCTACATCAAGAGGAAACAAACCTTAGAGGTAGAAGGTAGAACTAATGTATTGTGTCAAGTTTGAAGAAGCTAGCACAAACCGTGTTTGATTTAGAGTTCGAACGCATCCGTCAATATAGTAGAAAACAGAGTGAAACCTAAAAATTCAAACTGTTACTGCAAACGAATGCTTCAACCTAGGAGAACGAAACGTGGGCATCCAAGTTTGATTGGTGTACTGCTCATTACTTGAAAGTATCATGAAGGTCGGTAGCAAAAATTTATGTTGAGATTTCAGGAGAGTCTAGTGTTTTGGCAGCCTAACAACGCCTTTCATGGAATGTGTCATTCACCAGTATCTGCTTAAGGCTACATCAAGAGGAAACAAACCTTAGAGATAGAACGTAGAACTACTGTATTGTGTCAAGTTTCAAGAAGCTAGCACAAACCGTGTTTGATTTAGAGTTCTAACTGCATCTGTCAATATAGGAGAAAACAGAGTGAAACCTAAAAATTCAAACTGTTACTGCAAACGAATGCTTCAACGTAAAAGAACGAAACTTGAGCATCCAAGTGGAATTGGTGTACTGATCATTACTTGAAAGTATCATGAAGATTGGATGAAAAAATATATGTTGAGATTTCAGGAGACTCTAGTGTTTTGGAAGTTTGGCAACCCCTTCAATATGAGTGTTATTCGCCAGTCCCTGCTTTAGGCTACATCAAGAGGAAACAAAACTTAGAGATAGATCGTAGAACTAATGTATTGTGTCAAGTTTCAAGAAGCTAGCACAAACCGTGTTTGATTTGGAGTTCTAACTGCATCTGTCAATATAGGAGAAAACAGAGTGAAACCTAAAAATTCAAACTGTTACTGCAAACGAATGCTTCAACGTAAAAGAACGAAACTTGATCATCCAAGTGGGATTGGTGTACTGATCATTACTTGAAAGTATCATGAAGATTGGATGAAAAAATATATATTGAGATTTCAGGAGACTCTAGTGTTTTGGAAGTTTGGCAACTTTTTTCATTATAAGTGTTATTCGCCAGTCCCTGCTTTAGGCTTCATCAAGAGGAAACAAACCTTAGAGATAGAACGTAGAACTAATGTATTGTGTCAAGATTCAAGAAGCTAGCACAAACCGTGTTTGATATAGTTCGAACTGCATCTGTCAATATAGGAGAAAACAGAGTGAAACCTAAAAATTCAAACTGTTACTGCAAACGAATGCTTCAACCTAGGAGAACGAAACTTGGGCATCCAAGTTTGATTGGTGTACTGCTCATTACTTGAAAGTATCATGAAGCTCGGAAGCAAAAATTTATGTTGAGATTTCAGGAGACTCTAGTGTTTTGGCCGCCTAACAACGCCTTTCATTGAATGTTTCATTCACCAGTATCTGCTTAAAGCTACATCAAGAGGAAACAAACCTTAGAGATATAACGTAGAACTACTGTATTGTGTCAAGTTTCAAGAAGCTAGCACAAACCGTGTTTGATTTAGGGTTGTAACTGCATCTGTCATTATAGGATAAAACAGAGTGAAACCTAAAAATTCAAACTGTTACTGCAAACGAATGCTTCAAGGTAAAAGAACGAAACTTGAGCATCCAAGTGGGATTGGTGTACTGATCATTACTTGAAAGTATCATGAAGATTGGATGAAAAAATATATGTTGAGATTTCAGGAGACTCTAGTGTTTTGGAAGTTTGGCAACCCCTTCAATATGAGTGTTATTCGCCAGTCCCTGCTTTAGGCTACATCAAGAGGAAACAAACCTTAGAGATACATCGTAGAACTAACGTATTGTGTCAAGTTTCAAGAAGCTAGCACAAACCGTGTTTGATTTAGAGTTCGAACGCTTCTGTCAATATAGTAGAAAACAGAGTGAAACCTAAAAATTCAAACTGTTACTGCAAACGAATGCTTCAACCTAGGAGAACGAAACGTGGGCATCCAAGTTTGATTGGTGTACTGCTCATTACTTGAAAGTATCATGAAGGTCGGAAGCAAAAATTTATGTTGAGATTTCAGGAGACTCTAGTGTTTTGGCAGCCTAACAACGCCTTTCATTGAATGTGTCATTCACCATTATCTGCTTAAGTCTACATCAAGAGGAAACAAACCTTAGAGGTAGAACGTAGAACTACTTTATTGTGTCAAGTTTCAAGAAGCTAGCACAAACCGTGTTTGATTTGGAGTTCTAACTGCATCTGTCAATATAGGAGAAAACAGAGTGAAACCTAAAAATTCAAACTGTTACTGCAAACGAATGCTTCAACGTAAAAGAACGAAACTTGAGCATCCAAGTGGGATTGGTGTACTGATCATTACTTGAAAGTATCATGAAGATTGGATGAGAAAATATATATTGAAATTTCAGGAGACTCTAGTGTTTTGGAAGTTTGGCAACTCCTTTCATTATAAGTTTTATTCGCCAGTCCCTGCTTTAGGCTACATCAAGAGGAAACAAACCTTAGAGATAGAACGTAGAACTAATGTATTGTTTCAAGTTTCAAGAAGCTAGCACAAACCGTGTTTGATATAGTTCGAACTGCGTCTGTCAATATAGGAGAAAACAGAGTGAAACCTAAAAATTCAAACTGTTACTGCAAACGAATGCTTCAACCTAGGAGAACGAAACTTGGGCATCCAAGTTTGATTGGTGTACTGCTCATTACTTGAAAGTATCATGAAGGTCGGAAGCAAAAATTTATGTTGAGATTTCAGGAGACGCTAGTGTTTTGGCCGCCTAACAACGCCTTTCATTGAATGTGTCATTCACCAGTATCTGGTTAAGGCTACATCAAGAGGAATCAAACCTTAGAAATAGAACGTAGAACTACTGTATTCTGTCAAGTTTCAAGAAGCTAGCACAAACCGTGTTTGATTTAGAGTTCTAACTGCATCTGTCAATATAGGAGAAAACAGAGTGAAACCTAAAAATTGAAACTGTTACTGCAAACGAATTCTTCAACGTAAAAGAATGAAACTTGAGCATCCAAGTGGGATTGGTGTACTGATCATTACTTGAAAGTATCATGAAGATTGGATGAATAAATATATGTTGAGATTTCAGGAGACTCTAGTGTTTTGGAAGTTTGGCAAACCCTTCAATATGAGTGTTATTCGCCAGTCCCGGCTTTAGGCTACATCAAGAGGAAACAATCCTTTGAGATAGAACGTAGAACTAATGTATTGTGTCAAGTTTGAAGAAGCTAGCAGAAACCATGTTTGATTTAGAGTTCGAACGCGTCTGTCAATATAGTAGAAAACAGAGTGAAACCTAAAAATTCAAACCGTTACTGCAAACGAATGCTTCAACCTAGGAGAACGAAACGTGGGCATCCAAGTTTGATTGGTGTACTGCTCATTACTTGAAAGTATCATGAAGGTCGGTAGCAAAAATTTATGTTGAGATTTCAGGAGAGTCTAGTGTTTTGGCAGCCTAACAACGCCTTTCATGGAATGTGTCATTCACCAGTATCTGCTTAAGGCTACATCAAGAGGAAACAAACCTTAGAGATAGAACGTAGAACTACTGTATTGTGTCAAGTTTCAAGAAGCTAGCACAAACCGTGTTTGATTTAGAGTTCTAACTGCATCTGTCAATATAGGAGAAAACAGAGTGAAACCAAAAATTCAAACTGTTACTGCAAACGAATGCTTCAACGTAAAAAAACGAAACTTGAGCATCCAAGTGGAATTGGTGTACTGATCATTACTTGAAAGTATCATGAAGATTGGATGAAAAAATATATGTTGAGATTTCAGGAGACTCTAGTGTTTTGGAAGTTTGGCAACCCCTTCAATATGAGTGTTATTCGCCAGTCCCTGCTTTAGGCTACATCAAGAGGAAACAAACCTTAGAGATAGATCGTAGAACTAATGTATTGTGTCAAGTTTCAAGAAGCTACCACAAACCGTGTTTGATTTAGAGTTCGAAAGCATCTGTCAATATAGTAGAAAACAGAGTGAAACCTAAAAATTCAAACTGTTACTGCAAACGAATGCTTCAACCTAGGAGAATGAAACGTGGGCATCCAAGTTTGATTGGTGTACTGCTCATTACTTGAAAGTATCATGAAGGTCGGAAGCAAAAATTTATGTTTAGATTTCAGGAGACTCTAGTGTTTTGGCAGCCTAACAACGCCTTTCATTGAATGTGTCATTCACCAGTATCTGGTTAAGGCTACATCAAGAGGAATCAAACCTTAGAAATAGAACGTAGAACTACTGAATTGTGTCAAGTTTCAAGAAGCTAGCACAAACCGTGTTTGATTTAGAGTTCTAACTGCATCTGTCAATATAGGAGAAAACAGAGTGAAACCTAAAAATTCAAACTGTTACTGCAAACGAATGCTTCAACGTAAAAGAATGAAACTTGAGCATCCAAGTGGGATTGGTGTACTGATCATTACTTGAAAGTATCATGAAGATTGGATGAAAAAATATATGTTGAGATTTTGGAGACTCTAGTGTTTTGGAAGTTTGGCAACCCCTTCAATATGAGTGTTATTCGCCAGTCCCTGCTTTAGGCTACATCAAGAGGAAACAAACCTTAGAGATAGAACGTAGAACTAATGTATTGTGTCAAGTTTCAAGAAGCTAGCACAAACCGTGTTTGATTTGGAGTTCTAACTGCATCTGTCAATATAGGAGAAAACAGAGTGAAACCTAAAAATTCAAACTGTTACTGCAAACGAATGCTTCAACGTAAAAGAACGAAACTTGAGCATCCAAGTGGGATTGGTGTACTGATCATTACTTGAAAGTATCATGAAGATTGGATGAAAAAATATATATTGAGATTTCAGGAGACTCTAGTGTTTTGGAAGTTTGGCAACTTTTTTCATTATAAGTGTTATTCGCCAGTCCCTGCTTTAGGCTTCATCAAGAGGAAACAAACCTTAGAGATAGAACGTAGAACTAATGTATTGTGTCAAGATTCAAGAAGCTGGAGCTGGGGATGTGGCTCAAGCGGTGGCGTTCTCGCCTGGCATGCGTGCGGCCCGGGTTCGATCCTCAGCACCACATACAAAACAAAGATGTTGTGTCCGCTGATAACTGATAAATAAATATTAAAAAAAATTCTCTCTCTCTCTCTCTCTCTCTCTCTCTCTCTCTCCCTCTTTCACTCTCTCTTAAAAAAAAAAAAAGATTCAAGAAGCTAGCACAAACCGTGTTTGATATAGTTCGAACTGCATCTGTCAATATAGGAGAAAACAGAGTGAAACCTAAAAATTCAAACTGTTACTGCAAACGAATGCTTCAACCTAGGAGAACGAAACGTGGGCATCCATGTTTGATTGGTGTACTACTCATTACTTGAAAGTATCATGAAGGTCGGAAGCAAAAATTTCTGTTGAGATTTCAGGAGACTCTAGTGTTTTGGCAGCCTAACAACGCCTTTCATTGAATGTGTCATTCACCATTATCTGCTTAAGTCTACATCAAGAGGAAACAAAATTTAGAGGTAGAACGCAGAACTACTGTATTGTGTCAAGTTTCAAGAAGCTAGCACAAACCGTGTTTGATTTGGAGTTCTAACTGCATCTGTCAATATAGGAGAAAACAGAGTGAAACCTAAAAATTCAAACTGTTACTGCAAACGAATGCTTCAACGTAAAAGAACGAAACTTGAGCATCCAAGGGGGATTGGTGTACTGATCATTACTTGAAAGTATCATGAAGATTGGATGAAAAAATATATATTGAGATTTCAGGAGACTCTAGTGTTTTGGAAGTTTGGCAACTCCTTTCATTATAAGTTTTATTCGCCAGTCCCTGCTTTAGACTACATCAAGAGGAAACAAACCTTAGAGATAGAACGTAGAACTAATGTATTGTGTCAAGTTTGAAGAAGCTAGCACAAACCGTGTTTGATATAGTTCGAACTGCGTCTGTCAATATAGGAGAAAACAGAGTGAAACCTAAAAATTCAAACTGTTACTGCAAACGAATGCTTCAACGTAAAAGAATGAAACTGGAGCATCCAAGTGGGATTGGTGTACTGATCATTACTTGAAAGTATCATGAAGATTGGATGAATAAATATATGTTGAGATTTCAGGAGACTCTAGTGTTTTGGAAGTTTGGCAACCCCTTCAATATGAGTGTTATTCGCCAGTCCCTGCTTTAGGCTACATCAAGAGGAAACAAACCTTAGAGATAGAACGTAGAACTAATGTATTGTGTCAAGTTTCAAGAAGCTAGCACAAACCATGTTTGATTTGGAGTTCTAACTGCATCTGTCAATATAGGAGAAAACAGAGTGAAACCTAAAAATTCAAACTGTTACTGCAAACGAATGCTTCAACGTAAAAGAACGAAACTTGAGCATCCAAGTGGGATTGGTGTACTGATCATTACTTGAAAGTATCATGAAGATTGGATGAAAAAATATATGTTGAGATTTCAGGAGACTCTAGTGTTTTGGAAGATTGGCAACCCCTTCAATATGAGTGTTATTCGCCAGTCCCTGCTTTAGGCTACATCAAGAGGAAACAAACCTTAGAGACAGAACGTAGAACTAATGTATTGTGTCAAGTTTCAAGAAGCTAGCACAAACCGTATTTGATTTAGAGTTCGAACTGCATCTGTCAATATAGGAGAAAACAGAGTGAAACCTAAAAATTCAAACTGTTACTGCAAACGAATGCTTCAACCTAGGAGAACGAAACGTGGGCATCCAACTTTGATTGGTGTACTGCTCATTACTTGAAAGTATCATGAAGGTCGGAAGCAAAAATTTATGTTGAGATTTCAGGAGACTCTAGTGTTTTGGCAGCCTAACAACGCCTTTCATTGAATGTGTCATTCACCATTATCTGCTTAAGTCTACATCAAGAGGAAACAAACCTTAGAGGTAGAACGTAGAACTACTTTATTGTGTCAAGTTTCAAGAAGCTAGCACAAACCGTGTTTGATTTGGAGTTCTAACTGCATCTGTCAATATAGGAGAAAACAGAGTGAAACTTAAAAATTCAAACTGTTACTGCAAACGAATGCTTCAACGTAAAAGAATGAAACTTGAGCATCCAAGTGGGATTGGTGTACTGATCATTACTTGAAAGTATCATGAAGATTGGATGAATAAATATATGTTGAGATTTCAGGAGACTAGTGTTTTGGAAGTTTGGCAACCCCTTCAATATAAGTGTTATTCGCCAGTCCCTGCTTTAGGCTACATCAAGAGGAAACAAACCTTAGAGATAGAACGTAGAACTAATGTATTGTGTCAAGTTTGAAGAAGCTAGCACAAACCGTGTTTGATTTAGAGTTCGAACGCATCTGTCAATATAGTAGAAAACAGAGTGAAACCTAAAAATTCAAACTGTTACTGCAAACGAATGCTTCAACCTAGGAGAACGAAACGTGGGCATCCAAGTTTGATTGGTGTACTGCTCATTACTTGAAAGTATCATGAAGGTCGGTAGCAAAAATTTATGTTGAGATTTCAGGAGAGTCTAGTGTTTTGGCAGCCTAACAACGCCTTTCATGGAATGTGTCATTCACCAGTATCTGCTTAAGGCTACATCAAGAGGAAACAAACCTTAGAGATAGAACGTAGAACTACTGTATTGTGTCAAGTTTCAAGAAGCTAGCACAAACCGTGTTTGATTTAGAGTTCTAACTGCATCTGTCATTATAAAAGAAAACAGAGTGAAACCTAAAAATTCAAACTGTTACTGCAAACGAATGCTTCAACGTAAAAGAACGAAACTTGAGCATCCAAGTGGAATTGGTGTACTGATCATTACTTGAAAGTATCATGAAGATTGGATGATAAAATATATGTTGAGATTTTGGAGACTCTAGTGTTTTGGAAGTTTGGCAACCCCTTGAATATGAGTGTTATTCGCCAGTCCCTGCTTTAGGCTACATCAAGAGGAAACAATCCTTTGAGATAGAACGTAGAACTAATGTATTGTGTCAAGTTTGAAGAAGCTAGCAGAAACCGTGTTTGATTTAGAGTTCGAACGCGTCTGTCAATATAGTAGAAAACAGAGTGAAACCTAAAAATTCAAACCGTTACTGCAAACGAATGCTTCAACCTAGGAGAACGAAACGTGGGCATCCAAGTTTGATTGGTGTACTGCTCATTACTTGAAAGTATCATGAAGGTCGGTAGCAAAAATTTATGTTGAGATTTCAGGAGAGTCTAGTGTTTTGGCAGCCTAACAACGCCTTTCATGGAATGTGTCATTCACCAGTATCTGCTTAAGGCTACATCAAGAGGAAACAAACCTTAGAGATAGAACGTAGAACTACTGTATTGTGTCAAGTTTCAAGAAGCTAGCACAAACCGTGTTTGATTTAGAGTTCTAACTGCATCTGTCAATATAGGACAAAACAGAGTGAAACCAAAAATTCAAACTGTTACTGCAAACGAATGCTTCAACGTAAAAGAACGAAACTTGAGCATCCAAGTGGAATTGGTGTACTGATCATTACTTGAAAGTATCATGAAGATTGGATGAAAAAATATATGTTGAGATTTCAGGAGACTCTAGTGTTTTGGAAGTTTGGCAACCCCTTCAATATGAGTGTTATTCGCCAGTCCCTGCTTTAGGCTACATCAAAAGGAAACAAACCTTAGAGATAGATCGTAGAACTAATGTATTGTGTCAAGTTTCAAGAAGCTAGCACAAACCGTGTTTGATTTAGAGTTCGAAAGCATCTGTCAATATAGTAGAAAACAGAGTGAAACCTAAAAATTCAAACTGTTACTGCAAACGAATGCTTCAACGTAAAAGAACGAAACTTGAGCATCCAAGTGGGATTGGTGTACTGATCATTACTTGAAAGTATCATGAAGATTGGATGAAAAAATATATATTGAGATTTCAGGAGACTCTAGTGTTTTGGAAGTTTGGCAACTCCTTTCATTATAAGTTTTATTCGACAGTCCCTGCTTTAGGCTACATCAAGAGGAAAGAAACCTTAGAGATAGAACGTAGAACTAATGTATTGTGTCAAGTTTCAAGAAGCTAGCACAAACCGTGTTTGATATAGTTCGAACTGCGTCTGTCAATATAGGAGAAAACAGAGTGAAACCTAAAAATTCAAACTCTTACTGCAAACGAATGCTTCAACCTAGGAGAACGAAACTTGAGCATCCAAGTTTGATTGGTGTACTGCTCATTACTTGAAAGTATCATGAAGGTCGGAAGCAAAAATTTATGTTGAGATTTCAGGAGACTCTAGTGTTCTGGCCGCCTAACAATGCCTTTCATTGAATGTTTCATTCACCAGTATCTGCTTAAAGCTACATCAAGAGGAAACAAACCTTAGAGATATAACGTAGAACTACTGTATTGTGTCAAGTTTCAAGAAGCTAGCACAAACCGTGTTTGATTTAGAGTTGTCACTGAATCTGTCATTATAGGAGAAAACAGAGTGAAACCTAAAAATTCAAACTGTTACTGCAAACGAATGCTTCAAGGTAAAAGAACGAAACTTGAGCATCCAAGTGGGATTCGTGTACTGATCATTACTTGAAAGTATCATGAAGATTGGATGAAAAAATATATGTTGAGATTTCAGGAGACTATAGTGTTTTGGAAGTTTGGCAACCCCTTCAATATGAGTGTTATTCGCCAGTCCCTGCTTTAGGCTACATCAAGAGGAAACAAACCTTAGAGACAGATCGTAGAACTAACGTATTGTGTCACGTTTCAAGAAGCTAGCACAAACCGTGTTTGATATAGTTCGAACTGCGTCTGTCAATATAGGAGAAAACAGAGTGAAACCTAAAAATTCAAACTGTTACTGCAAACGCATGCTTCAACCTAGGAGAACGAAACTTGGGCATCCAAGTTTGATTGGTGTACTGCTCATTACTTCAAAGTATCATGAAGGTCGGAAGCAAAAATTTATGTTGAGATTTCAGGAGACTCTAGTGTTTTGGCAGCCTAACAACGCCTTTCATGGAATGTGTCATTCACCAGTATCTGCTTAAGGCTACATCAAGAGGAAACAAACCTTAGAGATAGAACGTAGAACTACTGTATTGTGTCAAGTTTCAAGAAGCTAGCACAAACCGTGTTTGATTTAGAGTTCTAACTGCATCTGTCAATATAGGAGAAAACAGAGTGAAACCTAAAAATTCAAACTGTTACTGCAAACGAATGCTTCAAGGTAAAAGAACGAAACTTGAGCATCCAAGTGGGATTGGTGTACTGATCATTACTTGAAAGTATCATGAAGATTGGATGAAAAAATATATGTTGAGATTTCAGGAGACTCTAGTGTTTTGGAAGTTTGGCAACTCCTTTCATTATAAGTTTTATTCGCCAGTCCCTGCTTTAGGCTACATCAAGAGGAAACAAACCTTAGAGATAGAACGTAGAACTAATGTATTGTGTCAAGTTTCAAGAAGCTAGTACAAACCGTGTTTGATATAGTTCGAACTGCGTCTGTCAATATAGGAGAAAACAGAGTGAAACCTAAAAATTCAAACTGTTACTGCAAACGAATGCTTCAAACTAGGAGAACGAAACTTGGGCATCCAAGTTTGATTGGTGTACTGCTCATAACTTGAAAGTATCATGAAGGTCGGAAGCAAAAATTTATGTTGAGATTTCAGGAGACGCTAGTGTTCTGGCCGCCTAACAATGCCTTTCATTTAATGTGACATTCTCCAGTATCTGCTGAAGGCTACATCAAGAGGAAACAAACCTTAGAGATAGAACGTAGAAGTACTGTATTGTGTCAAGTTTCAAGAAGCTAGCACAAACCGTGTTTGATTTAGAGTTCTAAATGCATCTGTCAATATAGGAGAAAACAGAGTGAAACCTAAAAATTCATACTGTTACTGCAAACGAATGCTTCAACGTAAAAGAATGAAACTTGAGCATCCAAGTGGGATTGGTGTACTGATCATTACTTGAAAGTATCATGAAGATTGGATGAAAAAATATATGTTGAGATTTTAGAGACTCTAGTGTTTTGGAAGTTTGGCAACCCCTTCAATATGAGTGTTATTCGCCAGTCCCTGCTTTAGGCTACATCAAGAGGAAACAAACCTTAGAGATAGAACGTAGAACTAATGTATTGTGTCAAGTTTCAAGAAGCTAGCACAAACCGTGTTTGATTTGGAGTTCTAACTGCATCTGTCAATATAGGAGAAAACATAGTGAAACCTAAAAATTCAAACTGTTACTGCAAACGAATGCTTCAACGTAAAAGAACGAAACTTGAGCATCCAAGTGGGATTGGTGTACTGATCATTACTTGAAAGTATCATGAAGATTGGATGAAAAAATATATGTTGAGATTTCAGGAGACTCTAGTGTTTTGGAAGTTTGGCAACCCCTTCAATATGAGTGTTATTCGCCAGTCCCTGCTTTAGGCTACATCAAGAGGAAACAAACCTTAGAGAATAGATCGTAGAACTAATGTATTGTGTCAATTTTAAAGAAGCTAGCACAAACCGTGTTTGATTTAGAGTTCGAACGCATCTGTCAATATAGTAGAAAACAGAGTGAAACCTAAAAATTCAAACTGTTACTGCAAACGAATGCTTCAACCTGGAGAACGAAACGTGGGCATCCAAGTTTGATTGGTCTACTGCTCATTACTTGAAAGTATCATGAAGGTCGGAAGCAAAAATTTATGTTGAGATTTCAGGAGACTCTAGTGTTTTGGCAGCCTAACAACGCCTTTCATTGAATGTGTCATTCACCATTATCTGCTTAACTCTACATCAAGAGGAAACAAACCTTAGAGATAGAACGTAGAACTACTGTATTGTGTCAAGTTTCAAGAAGCTAGCACAAACCGTGTTTGATTTGGAGTTCTAACTGCATCTGTCAATATAGGAGAAAACAGAGTGAAACCTAAAAATTCAAACTGTTACTGCAAACGAATGCTTCAACGTAAAAGAACGAAACTTGAGCATCCAAGTGGGATTGGTGTACTGATCATTACTTGAAAGTATCATGAAGATTGGATGAGAAAATATATATTGAGATTTCAGGAGACTCTAGTGTTTTGGAAGTTTGGCAACTCCTTTCATTATAAGTTTTATTCGCCAGTCCCTGCTTTAGGCTACATCAAGAGGAAACAAACCTTAGAGATAGAACGTAGAACTAATGTATTGTGTCAAGTTTCAAGAAGCTAGCACAAACCGTGTTTGATATAGTTCGAACTGCGTCTGTCAATATAGAAGAAAACAGAGTGAAACCTAAAAATTCAAACTCTTACTGCAAACGAATGCTTCAACCTAGGAGAACGAAACTTGGGCATCCAAGTTTGATTGGTGTACTGCTTATTACTTGAAAGTATCATGAAGGTCGGAAGCAAAAATTTATGTTGAGATTTCAGGAGACGCTAGTGTTTTGGCCGCCTAACAACGCCTTTCATTTAATGTGTCATTCACCAGTATCTGCTTAAGGCTACATCAAGAGGAAACAAACCTTAGAGATAGAACGTAGAACTACTGTATTGTGTCAAGTTTCAAGAAGCTAGCACAAACCGTGTTTGATTTAGAGTACTAACTGCATCTGTCAATATAGGAGAAAACAGAGTGAAACCTCAAAATTCAAACTGTTACTGCAAACGAATGCTTCAACGTAAAAGAATGAAACTTGAGCATCCAAGTGGGATTGGTGTACTGATCATTACTTGAAAGTATCATGAAGATTGGATGAAAAAATATATGTTGAGATTTTGGAGACTCTAGTGTTTTGGAAGTTTGGCAACCCCTTCAATATGAGTGTTATTCGCCAGTCCCTGCTTTAGGCTACATCAAGAGGAAACAAACCTTAGAGATAGAACGTAGAACTAATGTATTGTGTCAAGTTTCAAGAAGCTAGCACAAACCGTGTTTGATTTGGAGTTCTAACTGCATCTGTCAATATAGGAGAAAACAGAGTGAAACCTAAAAATTCAAACTGTTACTGCAAACGAATGCTTCAACGTAAAAGAACGAAACTTGAGCATCCAAGTGGGATTGGTGTACTGATCATTACTTGTAAGTATCATGAAGATTGGATGAAAAAATATATATTGAGATTTCAGGAGACTCTATTGTTTTGGAAGTATGGCAACTCCTTTCATTATAAGTTTTATTCGCCAGTCCCTGCTTTAGGCTACATCAAGAGGAAACAAACCTTAGAGATAGAACGTAGAACTAATGTATTGTGTCAAGTTTCAAGAAGCTAGCACAAACCGTGTTTGATATAGTTCGAACTGCGTCTGTCAATATAGGAGAAAACAGAGTGAAACCTAAAAATTCAAACTGTTACTGCAAACGAATGCTTCAACCTAGGAGAACGAAACTTGGGCATCCAAGTTTGATTGGTGTACTGCTCATTACTTGAAAGTATCATGAAGGTCGGAAGCAAACATTTATGTTGAGATTTCAGGAGACGCTAGTGTTTTGGCCGCATAACAACGCCTTTCATTTAATGTGTCATTCACCAGTATCTGCTTAAGGCTACATCAAGAGGAAACAAACCTTAGAGATAGAACGTAGAACTACTTTATTGTGTCAAGTTTCAAGAAGCAAGCACAAACCGTGTTTGATTTAGAGTTCTAACTGCATCTGTCAATATAGGAGAAAACAGAGTGAAACCTCAAAATTCAAACTGTTACTGCAAACGAATGCTTCAACGTAAAAGAACGAAACTTGAGCATCCAAGTGGAATTGGTGTACTGATCATTACTTGAAAGTATCATGAAGATTGGATGAAAAAATATATGTTGAGATTTCAGGAGACTCTAGTGTTTTAGAAGTTTGGCAACCCCTTCAATATGAGTGTTATTCGCCAGTCCCTGCTTTAGGCTACATCAAGAGGAAACAAACCTTAGAGATAGAACGTAGAACTAATGTGTTGTGTCAAGTTTCAAGAAGCTAGCACAAACCGTGTTTGATTTAGAGTTCGAACGCATCTGTCAATATAGTAGAAAACAGAGTGAAACCTAATAATTCAAACTGTTACTGCAAACGAACGCTTCAACCTAGGAGAACGAAACGTGGGCATCCAAGTTTGATTGGTGTACTGCTCATTACTTGAAAGTATCATGAAGGTCGGTAGCAAAAATTTATGTTGAGATTTCAGGAGAGTCTAGTGTTTTGGCAGCCTAACAACGCCTTTCATGGAATGTGTCATTCACCAGTATCTGCTTAAGGCTACATCAAGAGGAAACAAACCTTAGAGATAGAACGTAGAACTACTGTATTGTGTCAAGTTTCAAGAAGCTAGCACAAACCGTGTTTGATTTAGAGTTCTAACTGCATCTCTCAATATAGGAGAAAACAGAGTGAAACCTCAAAATTCAAACTGTTACTGCAAACGAATGCTTCAACGTAAAAGAACGAAACTTGAGCATCCAAGTGGGATTGGTGTACTGATCATTACTTGAAAGTATCATGAAGATTGGATGAAAAAATATATGTTGAGATTTCAGGAGACTCTAGTGTTTTGGAAGTTTGGCAACTGCTTTCATTATAAGTGTTATTCGCCAGTCCCTGCTTTAGGCTACATCAAGAGGAAACAAACCTTAGAGATAGAACGTAGAACTAATGTATTGTGTCAAGTTTCAAGAAGCTAGCACAAATCGTGTTTGATATACTTCGAACTGCATCTGTCAATATAGGAGAAAACAGAGTGAAACCTAAAAATTCAAACTGTTACTGCAACGCATGCTTCAACCTAGGAGAACGAAACTTGGGCATCCAAGTTTGATTGGTGTACTGCTCATTACTTGAAAGTATCATGAAGGTCGGAAGCAAAAATTTATGTTGAGATTTCAGGAGACGCTAGTGTTTTGGCCGCATAACAACGCCTTTCATTGAATGTGTCGTTCCACCAGTATCTGGTTAAGGCTACATCAAGAGGAAACAAACCTTAGAGATAGAACGTAGAACTACTGTATTGTGTCAAGTTTCAAGAAGCTAGCACAAACCGTGTTTGATTTAGAGTTCTAACTGCATCTGTCAATATAGGAGAAAACAGAGTGAAACCTAAAAATTCAAACTGTTACTGCAAACGAATGCTTCAACGTAAAAGAATGAAACTTGAGCATCCAAGTGGGATTGTGTACTGATCATTACTTGAAAGTATCATGAAGATTGGATGAAAAAATATATGTTGAGATTTTGGAGACTCTAGTGTTTTGGAAGTTTGGCAACCCCTTCAATATGAGTGTTATTCGCCAGTCCCTGCTTTAGGCTACATCAAGAGGAAACAAACCTAGAGATAGAACGTAGAACTAATGTATTGTGTCAAGTTTCAAGAAGCTAGCACAAACCGTGTTTGATTTGGACTTCTAACTGCATCTGTCAATATAGGAGAAAACAGAGTGAAACCTAAAAATTCAAACTGTTACTGCAAACGAATGCTTCAAGGTAAAAGAACGAAACTTGAGCATCCAAGTGGGATTGGTGTACTGATCATTACTTGAAAGTATCATGAAGATTGGATGAAAAAATATATGTTGAGATTTCAGGAGACTCTAGTGTTTTGGAAGTTTGGCAACTCCTTTCATTATAAGTTTTATTCGCCAGTCCCTGCTTTAGGCTACATCAAGAGGAAACAAACCTTAGAGATAGAACGTAGAACTAATGTATTGTGTCAAGTTTCAAGAAGCTAGTACAAACCGTGTTTGATATAGTTCGAACTGCGTCTGTCATATAGGAGAAAACAGAGTGAAACCTAAAAATTCAAACTGTTACTGCAAACGAATGCTTCAAACTAGGAGAACGAAACTTGGGCATCCAAGTTTGATTGGTGTACTGCTCATTACTTGAAAGTATCATGAAGGTCGGAAGCAAAAAATTTATGTTGAGATTTCAGGAGACGCTAGTGTTTTGGCCGCCTAACAATGCCTTTCATTTAATGTGACATTCTCCAGTATCTGCTGAAGGCTACATCAAGAGGAAACAAACCTTAGAGATAGAACGTAGAAGTACTGTATTGTGTCAAGTTTCAAGAAGCTAGCACAAACCGTGTTTGATTTAGAGTTCTAAATGCATCTGTCAATATAGGAGAAAACAGAGTGAAACCTAAAAATTCATACTGTTACTGCAAACGAATGCTTCAACGTAAAAGAATGAAACTTGAGCATCCAAGTGGGATTGGTGTACTGATCATTACTTGAAAGTATCATGAAGATTGGATGAAAAAATATATGTTGAGATTTTGGAGACTCTAGTGTTTTGGAAGTTTGGCAACACCTTCAATATGAGTGTTATTCGCCAGTCCCTGCTTTAGGCTACATCAAGAGGAAACAAACCTTAGAGATAGAACGTAGAACTAATGTATTGTGTCAAGTTTCAAGAAGCTAGCACAAACCGTGTTTGATTTGGAGTTCTAACTGCATCTGTCAATATAGGAGAAAACATAGTGAAACCTAAAAATTCAAACTGTTACTGCAAACGAATGCTTCAACGTAAAAGAACGAAACTTGAGCATCCAAGTGGGATTGGTGTACTGATCATTACTTGAAAGTATCATGAAGATTGGATGAAAAAATATATGTTGAGATTTCAGGAGACTCTAGTGTTTTGGAAGTTTGGCAACCCCTTCAATATGAGTGTTATTCGCCAGTCCCTGCTTTAGGCTACATCAAGAGGAAACAAACCTTAGAGAATAGATCGTAGAACTAATGTATTGTGTCAATTTTCAAGAAGCTAGCACAAACCGTGTTTGATTTAGAGTTCGAACGCATCTGTCAATATAGTAGAAAACAGAGTGAAACCTAAAAATTCAAACTGTTACTGCAAACGAATGCTTCAACCTGGAGAACGAAACGTGGGCATCCAAGTTTGATTGGTCTACTGCTCATTACTTGAAAGTATCATGAAGGTCGGAAGCAAAAATTTATGTTGAGATTTCAGGGGACTCTAGTGTTTTGGCAGCCTAACAACGCCTTTCATTGAATGTGTCATTCACCATTATCTGCTTAACTCTACATCAAGAGGAAACAAACCTTAGAGATAGAACGTAGAACTACTGTATTGTGTCAAGTTTCAAGAAGCTAGCACAAACCGTGTTTGATTTGGAGTTCTAACTGCATCTGTCAATATAGGAGAAAACAGAGTGAAACCTAAAAATTCAAACTGTTACTGCAAACGAATGCTTCAACGTAAAAGAACGAAACTTGAGCATCCAAGTGGGATTGGTGTACTGATCATTACTTGAAAGTATCATGAAGATTGGATGAGAAAATATATATTGAGATTTCAGGAGACTCTAGTGTTTTGGAAGTTTGGCAACTCCTTTCATTATAAGTTTTATTCGCCAGTCCCTGCTTTAGGCTACATCAAGAGGAAACAAACCTTAGAGATAGAACGTAGAACTAATGTATTGTGTCAAGTTTCAAGAAGCTAGCACAAACCGTGTTTGATATAGTTCGAACTGCGTCTGTCAATATAGAAGAAAACAGAGTGAAACCTAAAAATTCAAACTCTTACTGCAAACGAATGCTTCAACCTAGGAGAACGAAACTTGGGCATCCAAGTTTGATTGGTGTACTGCTTATTACTTGAAAGTATCATGAAGGTCGGAAGCAAAAATTTATGTTGAGATTTCAGGAGACGCTAGTGTTTTGGCCGCCTAACAACGCCTTTCATTTAATGTGTCATTCACCAGTATCTGCTTAAGGCTACATCAAGAGGAAACAAACCTTAGAGATAGAACGTAGAACTACTGTATTGTGTCAAGTTTCAAGAAGCTAGCACAAACCGTGTTTGATTTAGAGTACTAACTGCATCTGTCAATATAGGAGAAAACAGAGTGAAACCTCAAAATTCAAACTGTTACTGCAAACGAATGCTTCAACGTAAAAGAATGAAACTTGAGCATCCAAGTGGGATTGGTGTACTGATCATTACTTGAAAGTATCATGAAGATTGGATGAAAAAATATATGTTGAGATTTTGGAGACTCTAGTGTTTTGGAAGTTTGGCAACCCCTTCAATATGAGTGTTATTCGCCAGTCCCTGCTTTAGGCTACATCAAGAGGAAACAAACCTTAGAGATAGAACGTAGAACTAATGTATTGTGTCAAGTTTCAAGAAGCTAGCACAAACCGTGTTTGATTTGGACTTCTAACTGCATCTGTCAATATAGGAGAAAACAGAGTGAAACCTAAAAATTCAAACTGTTACTGCAAACGAATGCTTCAACGTAAAAGAACGAAACTTGAGCATCCAAGTGGGATTGGTGTACTGATCATTACTTGAAAGTATCATGAAGATTGGATGAAAAAATATATATTGAGATTTCAGGAGACTCTATTGTTTTGGAAGTTTGGCAACTCCTTTCATTATAAGTTTTATTCGCCAGTCCCTGCTTTAGGCTACATCAAGAGGAAACAAACCTTAGAGATAGAACGTAGAACTAATGTATTGTGTCAAGTTTCAAGAAGCTAGCACAAACCGTGTTTGATATAGTTCGAACTGCGTCTGTCAATATAGGAGAAAACAGAGTGAAACCTAAAAATTCAAACTGTTACTGCAAACGAATGCTTCAACCTAGGAGAACGAAACTTGGGCATCCAAGTTTGATTGGTGTACTGCTCATTACTTGAAAGTATCATGAAGGTCGGAAGCAAAAATTTATGTTGAGATTTCAGGAGACGCTAGTGTTTTGGCCGCATAACAACGCCTTTCATTTAATGTGTCATTCACCAGTATCTGCTTAAGGCTACATCAAGAGGAAACAAACCTTAGAGATAGAACGTAGAACTACTTTATTGTGTCAAGTTTCAAGAAGCAAGCACAAACCGTGTTTGATTTAGAGTTCTAACTGCATCTGTCAATATAGGAGAAAACAGAGTGAAACCTCAAAATTCAAACTGTTACTGCAAACGAATGCTTCAACGTAAAAGAACGAAACTTGAGCATCCAAGTGGAATTGGTGTACTGATCATTACTTGAAAGTATCATGAAGATTGGATGAAAAAATATATGTTGAGATTTCAGGAGACTCTAGTGTTTTAGAAGTTTGGCAACCCCTTCAATATGAGTGTTATTCGCCAGTCCCTGCTTTAGGCTACATCAAGAGGAAACAAACCTTAGAGATAGAACGTAGAACTAATGTGTTGTGTCAAGTTTCAAGAAGCTAGCACAAACCGTGTTTGATTTAGAGTTCGAACGCATCTGTCAATATAGTAGAAAACAGAGTGAAACCTAAAAATTCAAACTGTTACTGCAAACGAACGCTTCAACCTAGGAGAACGAAACGTGGGCATCCAAGTTTGATTGGTGTACTGCTCATTACTTGAAAGTATCATGAAGGTCGGTAGCAAAAATTTATGTTGAGATTTCAGGAGAGTCTAGTGTTTTGGCAGCCTAACAACGCCTTTCATGGAATGTGTCATTCACCAGTATCTGCTTAAGGCTACATCAAGAGGAAACAAACCTTAGAGATAGAACGTAGAACTACTGTATTGTGTCAAGTTTCAAGAAGCTAGCACAAACCGTGTTTGATTTAGAGTTCTAACTGCATCTCTCAATATAGGAGAAAACAGAGTGAAACCTCAAAATTCAAACTGTTACTGCAAACGAATGCTTCAACGTAAAAGAACGAAACTTGAGCATCCAAGTGGGATTGGTGTACTGATCATTACTTGAAAGTATCATGAAGATTGGATGAAAAAATATATGTTGAGATTTCAGGAGACTCTAGTGTTTTGGAAGTTTGGCAACTGCTTTCATTATAAGTGTTATTCGCCAGTCCCTGCTTTAGGCTACATCAAGAGGAAACAAACCTTAGAGATAGAACGTAGAACTAATGTATTGTGTCAAGTTTCAAGAAGCTAGCACAAATCGTGTTTGATATAGTTCGAACTGCATCTGTCAATATAGGAGAAAACAGAGTGAAACCTAAAAATTCAAACTGTTACTGCAAACGCATGCTTCAACCTAGGAGAACGAAACTTGGGCATCCAAGTTTGATTGGTGTACTGCTCATTACTTGAAAGTATCATGAAGGTCGGAAGCAAAAATTTATGTTGAGATTTCAGGAGACGCTAGTGTTTTGGCCGCATAACAACGCCTTTCATTGAATGTGTCGTTCACCAGTATCTGGTTAAGGCTACATCAAGAGGAATCAAACCTTAGAAATAGAACGTAGAACTACTGTATTGTGTCAAGTTTCAAGAAGCTAGCACAAACCGTGTTTGATTTAGAGTTCTAACTGCATCTGTCAATATAGGAGAAAACAGAGTGAAACCTAAAAATTCAAACTGTTACTGCAAACGAATGCTTTAACGTAAAACAACAAAACTTGAGCATCCAAGTGGGATTGGTGTACTGATCATTACTTGAAAGTATCATGAAGATTGGATGAAAAAATATATGTTGAGATTTTGGAGACTCTAGTGTTTTGGAAGTTTGGCAACCCCTTCAATATGAGTGTTATTCGCCAGTCCCTGCTTTAGGCTACATCAAGAGGAAACAAACCTTAGAGATAGAACGTAGAACTAATGTATTGTGTCAAGTTTCAAGAAGCTAGCACAAACCGTGTTTGATTTGGACTTCTAACTGCATCTGTCAATATAGGAGAAAACAGAGTGAAACCTAAAAATTCAAACTGTTACTGCAAACGCATGCTTCAACCTAGGAGAACGAAACTTGGGCATCCAAGTTTGATTGGTGTACTGCTCATTACTTGAAAGTATCATGAAGGTCGGAAGCAAAAATTTATGTTGAGATTTCAGGAGACGCTAGTGTTTTGGCCGCATAACAACGCCTTTCATTGAATGTGTCATTCACCAGTATCTGGTTAAGGCTACATCAAGAGGAATCAAACCTTAGAAATAGAACGTAGAACTACTGTATTGTGTCAAGTTTCAAGAAGCTAGCACAAACCGTGTTTGATTTAGAGTTCTAACTGCATCTGTCAATATACGAGAAAACAGAGTGAAACCTAAAAATTCAAACTCTTACTGCAAACGAATGCTTCAACGTAAAAGAATGAAACTTGAGCATCCAAGTGGGATTGGTGTACTGATCATTACTTGAAAGTATCATGAAGATTGGTGAAAAAATATATGTTGAGATTTTGGAGACTCTAGTGTTTTGGAAGTTTGGCAACCCCTTCAATATGAGTGTTATTCGCCAGTCCCTGCTTTAGGCTACATCAAGAGGAAACAAACCTTAGAGATAGAACGTAGAACTAATGTATTGTGTCAAGTTTCAAGAAGCTAGCACAAACCGTGTTTGATTTGGAGTTCTAACTGCATCTGTCAATATAGGAGAAAACAGAGTGAAACCTAAAAATTCAAACTGTTACTGCAAACGAATGCTTCAACGTAAAAGAACGAAACTTGAGCATCCAAGTGGGATTGGTGTACTGATCATTACTTGAAAGTATCATGAAGATTGGATGAAAAAATATATATTGAGATTTCAGGAGACTCTAGTGTTTTGGAAGTTTGGCAACTCCTTTCATTATAAGTGTTATTCGCCAGTCCCTGCTTTAGGCTTCATCAAGAGGAAACAAACCTTAGAGATAGAAGGTAGAACTAATGTATTGTGTCAAGTTTCAAGAAGCTAGCACAAACCGTGTTTGATATAGTTCGAACTGCGTCTGTCAATATAGTAGAAAACAGAGTGAAACCTAAAAATTCAAACTGTTACTGCAAACGAATGCTTCAACCTAGGAGAACGAAACGTGGGCATCCAAGTTTGATTGGTGTACTGCTCATTACTTGAAAGTATCATGAAGGTCGGTAGCAAAAATTTATGTTGAGATTTCAGGAGAGTCTAGTGTTTTGGCAGACTAACAACGCCTTTCATGGAATGTGTCATTCACCAGTATCTGCTTAAGGCTACATCAAGAGGAAACAAACCTTAGAGATAGAACGTAGAACTACTGTATTGTGTCAAGTTTCAAGAAGCTAGCACAAACCGTGTTTGATTTAGAGTTCTAACTGCATCTGTCAATATAGGACAAAACAGAGTGAAACCTAAAAATTCAAACTGTTACTGCAAACGAATGCTTCAATGTAAAAGAATGAAACTTGAGCATCCAAGTGGAATTGGCGTACTGATCATTACTTGAAAGTATCATGAAGATTGGATGAAAAAATATATGTTGAGTTTTCAGGAGACTCTAGTGTTTTGGAAGTTTGGCAACTCCTTTCATTATAAGTGTTATTCGCCAGTCCCTGCTTTAGGCTACATCAAGAGGAAACAAACCTTAGAGATAGATCGTAGAACTAATGTATTGTGTCAAGTTTCAAGAAGCTAGCACAAACCGTGTTTGATTTAGAGTTCGAACGCATCTGTCAATATAGTAGAAAACAGAGTGAAACCTAAAAATTCAAACTGTTACTGCAAACGAATGCTTCAACCTAGGAGAACGAAACGTGGGCATCCAAGTTTGATTGGTGTACTGCTCATTACTTGAAAGTATCATGAAGGTCGGAAGCAAAAATTTATGTTGAGATTTCAGGAGACTCTAGTGTTTTGGCAGCCTAACAACGCCTTTCATTGAATGTGTCATTCACCATTATCTGCTTAACTCTACATCAAGAGGAAACAAACCTTAGAGATAGAACGTAGAACTACTGTATTGTGTCAAGTTTCAAGAAGCTAGCACAAACCGTGTTTGATTTGGAGTTCTAACTGCATCTGTCAATATAGGAGAAAACAGAGTGAAACCTAAAAATTCAAACTGTTACTGCAAACGAATGCTTCAACGTAAAAGAATGAAACTTGAGCATCCAAGTGGGATTGGTGTACTGATCATTACTTGAAAGTATCATGAAGATTGGATGAATAAATATATGTTGAGATTTCAGGAGACTCTAGTGTTTTGTAGTTTGGCAACCCCTTCAATATGAGTGTTATTCGCCAGTCCCTGCTTTAGGCTACATCAAGATGAAACAAACCTTAGAGATAGATCGTAGAACTAATGTATTGTGTCAAGTTTGAAAAAGCTAGCACAAACCGTGTTTGATTTAGAGTTCGAACGCGTCTGTCAATATAGGAGAAAACAGAGTGAAACCTAAAAATTCAAACTGTTACTGCAAACGAATGCTTCAACCTAGGAGAACGAAACGTGGGCATCCAAGTTTGATTGGTGTACTGCTCATTACTTGAAAGTATCATGAAGGTCGGTAGCAAAAATTTATGTTGAGATTTCAGGAGAGTCTAGTGTTTTGGCAGCCTAACAACGCCTTTCATGGAATGTGTCATTCACCAGTATCTGCTTAAGGCTACATCAAGAGGAAACAAACCTTAGAGATAGAACGTAGAACTACTGTATTGTGTCAAGTTTCAAGAAGCTAGCACAAACCGTGTTTGATTTAGAGTTCTAACTGCATCTGTCAATATAGGAGAAAACAGAGTGAAAGCTAAAAATTCAAACTGTTACTGCAAACGAATGCTTCAACGTAAAAGAATGAAACTTGAGCATCCAAGTGGGATTGGAGTACTGATCATTACTTGAAAGTATCATGAAGATTGGATGAATAAATATATGTTGAGATTTCAGGAGACTCTAGTGTTTTGGAAGTTTGGCAACCCCTTCAATATGAGTGTTATTCGCCAGTCCCTGCTTTAGGCTTCATCAAGAGGAAACAAACCTTAGAGATAGAACGTAGAACTAATGTATTGTGTCAAGTTTCAAGAAGGTAGCACAAACCGTGTTTGATATAGTTCGAACTGCATCTGTCAATATAGGAGAAAACAGAGTGAAACCTAAAAATTCAAACTGTTACTGCAAACGAATGCTTCAACGTAAAAGAATGAAACTTGAGCATCCAAGTGGGACTGGTGTACTGATCATTACTTGAAAGTATCATGAAGATTGGATGAAAAAATATATGTTGAGATTTCAGGAGACTCTAGTGTTTTGGAAGTTTGGCAACCCCTTCAATATGAGTGTTATTCGCCATTCCCTGCTTAGTGGTACATCAAGAGGAAACAAACCTTAGAGATAGAACGTAGAACTAATGTGTTGTGTCAAGTTTCAAGAAGCTAGCACAAACCGTGTTTGATTTAGAGTTCGAACGCATCTGTCAATATAGTAGAAAACAGAGTGAAACCTAAAAATTCAAACTGTTACTGCAAACGAACGCTTCAACCTAGGAGAACGAAACGTGGGCATCCAAGTTTGATTGGTGTACTGCTCATTACTTGAAAGTATCATGAAGGTCGGTAGCAAAAATTTATGTTGAGATTTCAGGAGAGTCTAGTGTTTTGGCAGCCTAACAACGCCTTTCATGGAATGTGTCATTCACCAGTATCTGCTTAAGGCTACATCAAGAGGAAACAAACCTTAGAGATAGAACGTAGAACTACTGTATTGTGTCAAGTTTCAAGAAGCTAGCACAAACCGTGTTTGATTTAGAGTTCTAACTGCATCTGTCAATATAGGACAAAACAGAGTGAAACCTAAAAATTCAAACTGTTACTGCAAACGAATGCTTCAACCTAGGAGAACGAAACGTGGGCATCCAAGTTTGATTGGTGTACTGCTCATTACTTGAAAGTATCATGAAGGTCGGTAGCAAAAATTTATGTTGAGATTTCAGGAGAGTCTAGTGTTTTGGCAGCCTAACAACGCCTTTCATGGAATGTGTCATTCACCACTATCTGCTTAAGGCTACATCAAGAGGAATCAAACCTTAGAAATAGAACGTAGAACTACTGTATTGTGTCAAGTTTCAAGAAGCTAGCACAAACCGTGTTTGATTTGGAGTTCTAACTGCATCTGTCAATATAGGAGAAAACAGAGTGAAACCTAAAAATTCAAACTGTTACTGCAAACGAATGCTTCAACGTAAAAACGAAACTGAGCATCCAAGTGGGATTGGTGTACTGATCATTACTTGAAAGTATCATGAAGATTGGATGATAAGATATATATTGAGATTTCAGGAGACTCTAGTGTTTTGGAAGTTTGGCAACTTTTTTCAGTATAAGTGTTATTCGCCAGTCCCTGCTTTAGGCTTCATCAAGAGGAAACAAACCTTAGAGATAGAACGTAGAACTAATGTATTGTGTCAAGATTCAAGAAGCTAGCACAAACCGTGTTTGATATAGTTTGAACTGCGTCTGTCAATATAGGAGAAAACAGAGTGAAACCTAAAAATTCAAACTCTTACTGCAAACGAATGCTTCAACCTAGGAGAACGAAACTTGGGCTTCCAAGTTTGATTGGTGTACTGCTCATTACTTGAAAGTATCATGAAGGTCGGAAGCAAAAATTTATGTTGAGATTTCAGGAGACTCTAGTGTTTTGGCAGCCTAACAACGCCATTCATTGAATGTGTCATTCACCAGTATCTGGTTAAGGCTACATCAAGAGGAATCAAACCTTAGAAATAGAAGGTAGAACTACTGTATTGTGTCAAGTTTCAAGAAGCTAGCACAAACCGTGTTTGATTTAGAGTTCTAACTGCATCTGTCAATATAGGAGAAAACAGAGTGAAACCTAAAAATTCAAACTGTTACTGCAAACGAATGCTTCAACGTAAAAGAATGAAACTTGAGCATCCAAGTGGGATTGGTGTACTGATCATTACTTGAAAGTATCATGAAGATTGGATGAATAAATATATGTTGAGATTTCAGGAGACTCTAGTGTTTTGTAGTTTGGCAACCCCTTCAATATGAGTGTTATTCGCCAGTCCCTGCTTTAGGCTACATCAAGATGAAACAAACCTTAGAGATAGATCGTAGAACTAATGTATTGTGTCAAGTTTGAAAAAGCTAGCACAAACCGTGTTTGATTTAGAGTTCGAACGCGTCTGTCAATATAGGAGAAAACAGAGTGAAACCTAAAAATTCAAACTGTTACTGCAAACGAATGCTTCAACCTAGGAGAACGAAACGTGGGCATCCAAGTTTGATTGGTGTACTGCTCATTACTTGAAAGTATCATGAAGGTCGGTAGCAAAAATTTATGTTGAGATTTCAGGAGAGTCTAGTGTTTTGGCAGCCTAACAACGCCTTTCATGGAATGTGTCATTCACCAGTATCTGCTTAAGGCTACATCAAGAGGAAACAAACCTTAGAGATAGAACGTAGAACTACTGTATTGTGTCAAGTTTCAAGAAGCTAGCACAAACCGTGTTTGATTTAGAGTTCTAACTGCATCTGTCAATATAGGAGAAAACAGAGTGAAACCTAAAAATTCAAACTGTTACTGCAAACGAATGCTTCAACGTAAAAGAATGAAACTTGAGCATCCAAGTGGGATTGGAGTACTGATCATTACTTGAAAGTATCATGAAGATTGGATGAATAAATATATGTTGAGATTTCAGGAGACTCTAGTGTTTTGGAAGTTTGGCAACCCCTTCAATATGAGTGTTATTCGCCAGTCCCTGCTTTAGGCTTCATCAAGAGGAAACAAACCTTAGAGATAGAACGTAGAACTAATGTATTGTGTCAAGTTTCAAGAAGGTAGCACAAACCGTGTTTGATATAGTTCGAACTGCATCTGTCAATATAGGAGAAAACAGAGTGAAACCTAAAAATTCAAACTGTTACTGCAAACGAATGCTTCAACCAAGGAGAACGAAACTTGGGCATCCAAGTTTGATTGATGTACTGCTCATTACTTGAAAGTATCATGAAGCTCGGAAGCAAAAATTTATGTTGAGATTTCAGGAGACTCTAGTGTTTTGGCCGCCTAACAACGCCTTTCATTGAATGTTTCATTCACCAGTATCTGCTTAAAGCTACATCAAGAGGAAACAAACCTTAGAGATATAACGTAGAACTACTGAATTGTGTCAAGTTTCAAGAAGCTAGCACAAACCGTGTTTGATTTAGAGTTGTAACTGCATCTGTCATTATAGGAGAAAACAGAGTGAAACCTAAAAATTCAAACTGTTACTGCAAACGAATGCTTCAACGTAAAAGAATGAAACTTGAGCATCCAAGTGGGACTGGTGTACTGATCATTACTTGAAAGTATCATGAAGATTGGATGAAAAAATATATGTTGAGATTTCAGGAGACTCTAGTGTTTTGGAAGTTTGGCAACCCCTTCAATATGAGTGTTATTCGCCATTCCCTGCTTAGGCTACATCAAGAGGAAACAAACCTTAGAGATAGAACGTAGAACTAATGTGTTGTGTCAAGTTTCAAGAAGCTAGCACAAACCGTGTTTGATTTAGAGTTCGAACGCATCTGTCAATATAGTAGAAAACAGAGTGAAACCTAAAAATTCAAACTGTTACTGCAAACGAACGCTTCAACCTAGGAGAACGAAACGTGGGCATCCAAGTTTGATTGGTGTACTGCTCATTACTTGAAAGTATCATGAAGGTCGGTAGCAAAAATTTATGTTGAGATTTCAGGAGAGTCTAGTGTTTTGGCAGCCTAACAACGCCTTTCATGGAATGTGTCATTCACCAGTATCTGCTTAAGGCTACATCAAGAGGAAACAAACCTTAGGGATAGAACGTAGAACTACTGTATTGTGTCAAGTTTCAAGAAGCTAGCACAAACCGTGTTTGATTTAGAGTTCTAACTGCATCTGTCAATATAGGACAAAACAGAGTGAAACCTAAAAATTCAAACTGTTACTGCAAACGAATGCTTCAACCTAGGAGAACGAAACGTGGGCATCCAAGTTTGATTGGTGTACTGCTCATTACTTGAAAGTATCATGAAGGTCGGTAGCAAAAATTTATGTTGAGATTTCAGGAGAGTCTAGTGTTTTGGCAGCCTAACAACGCCTTTCATGGAATGTGTCATTCACCACTATCTGCTTAAGGCTACATCAAGAGGAATCAAACCTTAGAAATAGAACGTAGAACTACTGTATTGTGTCAAGTTTCAAGAAGCTAGCACAAACCGTGTTTGATTTGGAGTTCTAACTGCATCTGTCAATATAGGAGAAAACAGAGTGAAACCTAAAAATTCAAACTGTTACTGCAAACGAATGCTTCAACGTAAAAGAACGAAACTGAGCATCCAAGTGGGATTGGTGTACTGATCATTACTTGAAAGTATCATGAAGATTGGATGATAAGATATATATTGAGATTTCAGGAGACTCTAGTGTTTTGGAAGTTTGGCAACTTTTTTCATTATAAGTGTTATTCGCCAGTCCCTGCTTTAGGCTTCATCAAGAGGAAACAAACCTTAGAGATAGAACGTAGAACTAATGTATTGTGTCAAGATTCAAGAAGCTAGCACAAACCGTGTTTGATATAGTTTGAACTGCGTCTGTCAATATAGGAGAAAACAGAGTGAAACCTAAAAATTCAAACTCTTACTGCAAACGAATGCTTCAACCTAGGAGAACGAAACTTGGGCTTCCAAGTTTGATTGGTGTACTGCTCATTACTTGAAAGTATCATGAAGGTCGGAAGCAAAAATTTATGTTGAGATTTCAGGAGACTCTAGTGTTTTGGCAGCCTAACAACGCCATTCATTGAATGTGTCATTCACCAGTATCTGGTTAAGGCTACATCAAGAGGAATCAAACCTTAGAAATAGAAGGTAGAACTACTGTATTGTGTCAAGTTTCAAGAAGCTAGCACAAACCGTGTTTGATTTAGAGTTCTAACTGCATCTGTCAATATAGAAGAAAACAGAGTGAAACCTAAAAATTCAAACTGTTACTGCAAACGAATGCTTCAACGTAAAAGAATGAAACTTGAGCATCCAAGTGGGATTGGTGTACTGATCATTACTTGAAAGTATCATGAAGATTGGATGAATAAATATATGTTGAGATTTCAGGAGACTCTAGTGTTTTGTAGTTTTTCAACCCCTTCAATATGAGTGTTATTCGCCAGTCCCTGCTTTAGGCTACATCAAGAGGAAACAAACCTTAGAGATAGAACGTAGAACTAATGTATTGTGTCAAGTTTGAAGAAGCTAGCACAAACCGTGTTTGATTTAGAGTTCGAACGCGTCTGTCAATATAGGAGAAAACAGAGTGAAACCTAAAAATTCAAACTGTTACTGCAAACGAATGCTTCAACCTAGGAGAACGAAACTTGGGCATCCAAGTTTGATTGCTGTACTGCTCATTACTTGAAGGTATCATGAAGGTCGGTAGCAAAAATTTATGTTGAGATTTCAGGAGAGTCTAGTCTTTTGGCAGCCTAACAACGCCTTTCATGGAATGTGTCATTCACCAGTATCTGCTTAAGGCTACATCAAGAGGAAACAAACCTTAGAGATAGAACGTAGAACTACTGTATTGTGTCAAGTTTCAAGAAGCTAGCACAAACCGTGTTTGATTTAGAGTTCTAACTGCATCTGTCAATATAGGAGAAAACAGAGTGAAACCTAAAAATTCAAACTGTTACTGCAAACGAATGCTTCAACGTAAAAGAACGAAACTTGCGCATCCAAGTGGAATTGGTGTACTGATCATTACTTGAAAGTATCATGAAGATTGGATGAAAAAATATATGTTGAGATTTCAGGAGACTCTAGTGTTTTGGAAGGTTGGCAACTCCTTTCATTATAAGTGTTATTCGCCAGTCCCTGCTTTAGGCTACATCAAGAGGAAACAAACCTTAGAGATAGAACGTAGAACTAATGTATTGTGTCAAGTTTCAAGAAGCTAGCACAAACCGTGTTTGATATAGTTCGAACTGCATCTGTCAATATAGGAGAAAACAGAGTGAAACCTAAAAATTCAAACTGTTACTGCAAACGAATGCTTCAACCTAGGAGAACGAAACTTGGGCATCCAAGTTTGATTGGTGTACTGCTCATTACTTGAAAGTATCATGAAGGTCGGAAGCAAAAATTTATGTTGAGATTTCAGGAGACTCTAGTGTTTTGGCAGCCTAACAACACCTTTCATTGAATGTGTCATTCACCAGTATCTGCTTAAGTCTACATCAAGAGGAAACAAACCTTAGAGATAGAACCTAGAACTACTGTATTGTGTCAAGTTTCAAGAAGCTAGCACAAACCGTGTTTGATTTAGAGTTCTAACTGCATCTGTCAATATAGGAGAAAACAGAGTGAAACCTAAAAATTCAAACTGTTACTGCAAACAAATGCTTCAACGTAAAAGAACGAAACTTGAGCATCCAAGTGGGATTGGTGTACTGATCATTACTTGAAAGTATCATGAAGATTGGATGAAAAAATATATATTGAGATTTCAGGAGACTCTAGTGTTTTGGAAGTTTGGCAACTCCTTTCATTATAAGTGTTATTCGCCAGTCCCTGCTTTAGGCTACATCAAGAGGAAACAAACCTTAGAGATAGAACGTAGAACTAATGTATTGTGTCAAGTTTCAAGAAGCTAGCACAAACCGTGTTTGATATAGTTCGAACTGCATCTGTCAATATAGGAGAACACAGAGTGAAACCTAAAAATTCAAACTGTTACTGCAAACGAATGCTTCAACCTAGGAGAACGAAACTTGGGCATCCAAGTTTGATTGGTGTACTGCTCATTACTTGAAAGTATCATGAAGGTCGGAAGCAAAAATTTATGTTGAGATTTCAGGAGAGTCTAGTGTTTTGGCAGCCTAACAACGCCTTTCATTGAATGTGTCATTCACCATTATCTGCTTAAGTCTACATCAAGAGGAAACAAATCTTAGAGGTAGAACGTAGAACTACTGTATTGTGTCAAGTTTCAAGAAGCTAGCACAAACCGTGTTTGATTTGGAGTTCTAACTGCATCTGTCAATATAGGAGAAAACAGAGTGAAACCTAAAAATTCAAACTGTTACTGCAAACGAATGCTTCAACGTAAAAGAATGAAACTTGAGCATCCAAGTGGGATTGGTGTACTGATCATTACTTGAAAGTATCATGAAGATTGGATGAAAAAATATATGTTGAGATTTTGGAGACTCTAGTGTTTTGGAAGTTTGGCAACCCCTTCAATATGAGTGTTATTCGCCAGTCCCTGCTTTAGGCTACATCAAGAGGAAACAAACCTTAGAGATAGAACGTAGAGCTAATGTATTGTGTCAAGTTTCAAGAAGCTAGCACAAACCGTGTTTGATTTAGAGTTCGAACGCATCTGTCAATATAGTAGAAAACAGAGTGAAACCTAAAATTCAAACTGTTACTGCAAACGAATGCTTCAACCTAGGAGAACGAAACGTGGGCATCCAAGTTTGATTGGTGTACTGCTCATTACTTGAAAGTATCATGAAGGTCGGTAGCAAAAATTTATGTTGAGATTTCAGGAGAGTCTAGTGTTTTGGCAGCCTAACAACGCCTTTCATGGAATGTGTCATTCACCAGTATCTGCTTAAGGCTACATCAAGAGGAAACAAACCTTAGAGATAGAACGTAGAACTACTGTATTGTGTCAAGTTTCAAGAAGCTACCACAAACCATGTTTGATTTAGAGTTCTAACTGCATCTGTCAATATAGGAGAAAACAGAGTGAAACCTAAAAATTCAAACTGTTACTGCAAACGAATGCTTCAACGTAAAAGAACGAAACTTGAGCATCCAAGTGGGATTGGTGTACTGATCATTACTTGAAAGTATCATGAAGACTGGATGAATAAATATATGTTGAGATTTCAGGAGACTAGTGTTTTGGAAGTTTGGCAACCCCTTCAATATGAGTGTTATTCGCCAGTCCCTGCTTTAGGCTACATCAAGAGGAAACAAACCTTAGAGATAGAACGTAGAACTAATGTATTGTGTCAAGTTTGAAGAAGCTAGCACAAACCGTGTTTGATTTAGAGTTCGAACGCATCTGTCAATATAGTAGAAAACAGAGTGAAACCTAAAAATTCAAACTGTTAATGCAAACGAATGCTTCAACCTAGGAGAACGAAACGTGGGCATCCAAGTTTGATTGGTGTACTGCTCATTACTTGAAAGTATCATGAAGGTCGGTAGCAAAAATTTATGTTGAGATTTCAGGAGAGTCTAGTGTTTTGGCAGCCTAACAACGCCTTTCATGGAATGTGTCATTCACCAGTATCTGCTTAAGGCTACATCAAGAGGAAACAAACCTTAGAGATAGAACGTAGAACTACTGTATTGTGTCAAGTTTCAATAAGCTAGCACAAACCGTGTGTGATTTAGAGTTCTAACTGCATCTGTCAATATAGGAGAAAACAGAGTGAAACCTAAAAATTCAAACTGTTACTGCAAACGAATGCTTCAACGTAAAAAAATGAAACTTGAGCATCCAAGTGGGATTGGTGTACTGATCATTACTTGAAAGTATCATGAAGATTGGATGAATAAATATATGTTGAGATTTCAGGAGACTCTAGTGTTTTGTAGTTTGGCAACCCCTTCAATATGAGTGTTATTCGCCAGTCCCTGCTTTAGGCTACATCAAGAGGAAACAAACCTTAGAGATAGAACGTAGAACTAATGTATTGTGTCAAGTTTGAAGAAGCTAGCACAAACCGTGTTTGATTTAGAGTTCGAACGCGTCTGTCAATATAGGAGAAAACAGAGTGAAACCTAAAAATTCAAACTGTTACTGCAAACGAATGCTTCAACCTAGGAGAACGAAACGTGGGCATCCAAGTTTGATTGGTGTACTGCTCATTACTTGAAAGTATCATAAAGGTCGGTAGCAAAAATTTATGTTGAGATTTCAGGAGAGTCTAGTGTTTTGGCAGCCTAACAACGCCTTTCATGGAATGTGTCATTCACCAGTATCTGCTTAAGGCTACATCAAGAGGAAACAAACCTTAGAGATAGAACGTAGAACTACTGTATTGTGTCAAGTTTCAAGAAGCTAGCACAAACCGTGTTTGATTTAGAGTTCTAACTGCATCTGTCATTATAAAAGAAAACAGAGTGAAACCTAAAAATTCAAACTGTTACTGCAAACGAATGCTTCAACGTAAAAGAACGAAACTTGAGCATCCAAGTGGAATTGGTGTACTGATCATTACTTGAAAGTATCATGAAGATTGGATGAAAAAATATATGTTGAGATTTTGGAGACTCTAGTGTTTTGGAAGTTTGGCAACCCCTTGAATATGAGTGTTATTCGCCAGTCCCTGCTTTAGGCTACATCAAGAGGAAACAAACCTTAGAGATAGAACGTAGAACTAATGTATTGTGTCAAGGTTCAAGAAGCTAGCAGAAACCGTGTTTGATTTGGAGTTCTAACTGCATCTGTCAATATAGGAGAAAACAGAGTGAAACCTAAAAAATTAAACTGTTACTGCAAACGAATGCTTCAACGTAAAAGAACGAAACTTGAGCATCCAAGTGGGATTGTTGTACTGATCATTACTTTAAAGTATCATGAAGATTGGATGAAAAGACATATATTGAGATTTCAGGAGACTCTAGTGTTTTGGAAGTTTGGCAACTTTTTTCATTATAAGTGTTATTCGCCAGTCCCTGCTTTAGGCTTCATCAAGAGGAAACAAACCTTAGAGATAGAACGTAGAACTAATGTATTGTGTCAAGTTTCAAGAAGCTAGCACAAACCGTGTTTGATATAGTTCGAACTGCGTCTGTCAATATACGAGAAAACAGAGTGAAACCTAAAAATTCAAACTGTTACTGCAAACGAATGCTTCAACCTAGGAGAACGAAACTTGGGCTTCCAAGTTTGATTGGTGTACTGCTCATTACTTGAAAGTATCATGAAGGTCGGAAGCAAAAATTTATGTTGAGATTTCAGGAGACTCTAGTGTTTTGGCAGCCTAACAACACCTTTCATTGAATGTGTCATTCACCAGTATCTGGTTAAGGCTACATCAAGAGGAATCAAACCTTAGAAATAGAACGTAGAACTACTGTATTGTGTCAAGTTTCAAGAAGCTAGCACAAACCGTGTTTGATTTAGAGTTCTAACTGCATCTGTCAATATAGGAGAAAACAGAGTGAAACCTAAAAATTCAAACTGTTACTGCAAACGAATTCTTCAACGTAAAAGAAGGAAACTTGAGCATCCAAGTGGGATTGGTGTACTGATCATTACTTGAAAGTATCATGAAGATTGGATGAATAAATATATGTTGAGATTTCAGGAGACTCTAGTGTTTTGGAAGTTTGGCAACCCCTTCAATATGAGTGTTATTCGCCAGTCCCTGCTTTAGGCTACATCAAGAGGAAACAATCCTTTGAGATAGAACGTAGAACTAATGTATTGTGTCAAGTTTGAAGAAGCTAGCAGAAACCGTGTTTGATTTAGAGTTCGAACGCGTCTGTCAATATAGTAGAAAACAGAGTGAAACCTAAAAATTCAAACCGTTACTGCAAACGAATGCTTCAACCTAGGAGAACGAAACGTGGGCATCCAAGTTTGATTGGTGTACTGCTCATTACTTGAAAGTATCATGAAGGTCGGTAGCAAAAATTTATGTTGAGATTTCAGGAGAGTCTAGTGTTTTGGCAGCCTAACAACGCCTTTCATGGAATGTGTCATTCACCAGTATCTGCTTAAGGCTACATCAAGAGGAAACAAACCTTAGATATAGAACATAGAACTACTGTATTGTGTCAAGTTTCAAGAAGCTAGCACAAACCGTGTTTGATTTGGAGTTCTAACTGCATCTGTCAATATAGGAGAAAACAGAGTGAAACCTAAAAATTCAAACTGTTACTGCAAACGCATGCTTCAACCTAGGAGAACGAAACTTGGGCATCCAAGTTTGATTGGTGTACTGCTCATTACTTGAAAGTATCATGAAGGTCGGAAGCAAAAATTTATGTTGAGATTTCAGGAGAGTCTAGTGTTTTGGCAGCCTAACAACGCCTTTCATGGAATGTGTCATTCACCAGTATCTGCTTAAGGCTACATCAAGAGGAAACAAACCTTAGAGATAGAACGTAGAACTACTGTATTGTGTCAAGTTTCAAGAAGCTAGCACAAACCGTGTTTGATTTAGAGTTCTAACTGCATCTGTCAATATAGGAGAAAACAGAGTGAAACCTAAAAATTCAAACTGTTACTGCAAACGAATGCTTCAACGTAAAAGAACGAAACTTGAGCATCCAAGTGGAATTGGTGTACTGATCATTACTTGAAAGTATCATGAAGATTGGATGAAAAAATATATGTTGAAATTTCAGGAGACTCTAGTGTTTTGGAAGTTTGGCAACCCCTTCAATATGAGTGTTATTCGCCAGTCCCTGCTTTAGGCTACATCAAGAGGAAACAAACCTTAGAGATAGATCGTAGAACTAATGTATTGTGTCAAGTTTCAAGAAGCTAGCACAAACCGTAGTTGATTTAGAGTTCGAACGCATCTGTCAATATAGTAGAAAACAGAGTGAAACCTAAAAATTCAAACTGTTACTGCAAACGAATGCTTCAACCTAGGAGAACGAAACGTGGGCATCCAAGTTTGATTGGTGTACTGCTCATTACTTGAAAGTATCATGAAGGTCGGAAGCAAAAATTTATGTTGAGATTTCAGGAGACTCTAGTGTTTTGGCAGCCTAACAACGCCTTTCATTGAATGTGTCATTCACCAGTATCTGGTTAAGGCTACATCAAGAGGAATCAAACCTTAGAAATAGAACGTAGAACTACTGTATTGTGTCAAGTTTCAAGAAGCTAGCACAAACCGTGTTTGATTTAGAGTTCTAACTGCATCTGTCAATATAGGAGAAAACAGAGTGAAACCTAAAAATTCAAACTGTTACTGCAAACGAATGCTTCAACGTAAAAGAATGAAACTTGAGCATCCAAGTGGGATTGGTGTACTGATCATTACTTGAAAGTATCATGAAGATTGGATGAAAAAATATATGTTGAGATTTTGGAGACTCTAGTGTTTTGGAAGTTTGGCAACCCCTTCAATATGAGTGTTATTCGCCAGTCCCTGCTTTAGGCTACATCAAGAGGAAACAAACCTTAGAGATAGAACGTAGAACTAGTGTATTGTGTCAAGTTTCAAGAAGCTAGCACAAACCGTGTTTGATTTGGAGTTCTAACTGCATCTGTCAATATAGGAGAAAACAGAGTGAAACCTAAAAATTCAAACTGTTACTGCAAACGAATGCTTCAACGTAAAAGAACGAAACTTGAGCATCCAAGTGGGATTGGTGTACTGATCATTACTTGAAAGTATCATGAAGATTGGATGAAAAAATATATATTGAGATTTCAGGAGACTCTAGTGTTTTGGAAGTTTGGCAACTCCTTTCATTATAAGTTTTATTCGTCAGTCCCTGCTTTAGGCTACATCAAGAGGAAACAAACCTTAGAGATAGAACGTAGAACTAATGTATTGTGTCAAGATTCAAGAAGCTGGGGCTGGGGATGTGGCTCAAGCGGTGGCGTGCTCGCCTGGCATGCGTGCGACCCGGGTTCGATCCTCAGCACCACATACAAAACAAAGATGTTGTGTCCGCTGATAACTGAAAAATAAATATTAAAAAAAATTCTCTCTCTCTCTCTCTATCTCTCTCCCTCTTTCACTCTCTCTTAAAAAAAAAAAAAGATTCAAGAAGCTAGCACAAACCGTGTTTGATATAGTTCGAACTGCATCTGTCAATATAGGAGAAAACAGAGTGAAACCTAAAAATTCAAACTGTTACTGCAAACGAATGCTTCAACCTAGGAGAACGAAACTTGGGCATCCAAGTTTGATTGGTGTACTGCTCATTACTTGAAAGTATCATGAAGCTCGGAAGCAAAAATTTATGTTGAGATTTCAGGAGACTCTAGTGTTTTGGCCGCCTAACAACGCCTTTCATTGAATGTTTCATTCACCAGTATCTGCTTAAAGCTACATCAAGAGGAAACAAACCTTTGAGATATAACGTAGAACTACTGTATTGTGTCAAGTTTCAAGAAGCTAGCACAAACCGTGTTTGATTTAGAGTTGTAACTGCATCTGTCATTATAGGAGAAAACAGAGTGAAACCTAAAAATTCAAACTGTTAATGCAAACGAATGCTTCAACGTAAAAGAACGAAACTTGAGCATCCAAGTGGGATTGGTGTACTGATCATTACTTGAAAGTATCATGAAGATTGGAAGAAAAAATATATATTGAGATTTCAGGAGACTCTAGTGTTTTGGAAGTTTGGCAACTCCTTTCATTATAAGTTTTATTCGCCAGTCCCTGCTTTAGGCTACATCAAGAGGAAACAAACTTTAGAGATAGATGGTAGAACTAACGTATTGTGTCAAGTTTCAAGAAGCTAGCACAAACCGTGTTTGATTTAGAGTTCGAACGCATCTGTCAATATAGTAGAAAACAGAGTGAAACCTAAAAATTCAAACTGTTACTGCAAACGAATGCTTTAACCTAGGAGAACGAAACGTGGGCATGCAAGTTTGATTGGTGTACTACTCATTACTTGAAAGTATCATGAAGGTCGGAAGCAAAAATTTATGTTGAGATTTCAGGAGACTCTAGTGTTTTGGCAGCCTAACAACGCCTTTCATTGAATGTGTCATTCACCATTATCTGCTTAAGTCTACATCAAGAGGAAACAAACCTTCGAGGTAGAACGTAGAACTACTGTATTGTGTCAAGTTTCAAGAAGCTAGCACAAACCGTGTTTGATTTGGAGTTCTAACTGCATCTGTCAATATAGGAGAAAACAGAGTGAAACCTAAAAATTCAAACTGTTACTGCAAACGAATGCTTCAACGTAAAAGAACGAAACTTGAGCATCCAAGTGGGATTGGTGTACTGATCATTACTTGAAAGTATCATGAAGATTGGATGAAAAAATATATATTGAGATTTCAGGAGACTCTAGTGTTTTGGAAGTTTGGCAACTCCTTTCATTATAAGTTTTATTCGCCAGTCCCTGCTTTAGGCTACATCAAGAGGAAACAAACCTTAGAGATAGAACGTAGAACTAATGTATTGTGTCAAGTTTCAAGAAGCTAGCACAAACCGTGTTTGATATAGTTCGAACTGCGTCTGTCAATATAGGAGAAAACAGAGTGAAACCTAAAAATTCAAACTGTTACTGCAAACGAATGCTTCAACCTAGGAGAACGAAACTTGGGCATCCAAGTTTGATTGGTGTACTGCTCATTACTTGAAAGTATCATGAAGGTCGGAAGCAAAAATTTATGTTGAGATTTCAGGAGACGCTAGTGTTTTGGCCGCCTAAGAACGCCTTTCATTTAATGTGTCATTCACCAGTATCTGCTTAAGGCTACATCAAGAGGAAACAAACCTTAGAGATAGAACGTAGAACTACTGTATTGTGTCAAGTTTCAAGAAGGTAGCACAAACCGTGTTTGATTTAGAGCTCTAACTGCATCTGTCAATATAGGAGAAAACAGAGTGAAACCTAAAAATTCAAACTGTTACTGCAAACGAATGCTTCAACGTAAAAGAATGAAACTTGAGCATCCAAGTGGGATTGGTGTACTGATCATTACTTGAAAGTATCATGAAGATTGGATGAAAAAATATATGTTGAGTTTTTGGAGACTCTAGTGTTTTGGAAGTTTGGCAACCCCTTCAATATGAGTGTTATTCGCCAGTCCCTGCTTTAGGCTACATCAAGAGGAAACAAACCTTAGAGATAGAACGTAGAACTAATGTATTGTGTCAAGTTTCAAGAAGCTAGCACAAACCGTGTTTGATTTGGAGTTCTAACTGCATCTGTCAATATAGGAGAAAACAGAGTGAAACCTAAAAATTCAAACTGTTACTGCAAACGAATGCTTCAACGTAAAAGAACGAAACGTGAGCATCCAAGTGGGATTGGTGTACTGATCATTACTTGAAAGTATCATGAAGATTGGATGAATAAATATATGTTGAGATTTCAGGAGACTCTAGTGTTTTGGAAGTTTGGAAACCCCTTCAATATGAGTGTTATTCGCCAATCCCTGCTTTAGGCTACATCAAGAGGAAACAATCCTTTGAGATAGAACGTAGAACTAATGTATTGTGTCAAGTTTGAAGAAGCTAGCAGAAACCGTGTTTGATTTAGAGTTCGAAACGTCTGTCAATATAGTAGAAAACAGAGTGAAGCCTAAAAATTCAAACCGTTACTGCAAACGAATGCTTCAACCTAGGAGAACGAAACGTGGGCATCCAAGTTTGATTGGTGTACTGCTCATTACTTGAAAGTATCATGAAAGTCGGTAGCAAAAATTTATGTTGAGATTTCAGGAGAGTCTAGTGTTTTGGCAGCCTAACAAGGCCTTTCATGGAATGTGTCATTCACCAGTATCTGCTTAAGTCTACATCAAGAGGAAACAAACCTTAGAGATAGAACGTAGAACTACTGTATTGTGTCAAGTTTCAAGAAGCTAGCACAAACCGTGTTTGATTTAGAGTTCTAACTGCATCTGTCAATATAGGACAAAACAGAGTGAAACCTAATAATTCAAACTGTTACTGCAAACGAATGCTTCAACCTAGGACAACGAAACGTGGGCATCCAAGTTTGATTGGTGTACTGCTCATTACTTGAAAGTATCATGAAGGTCGGTAGCAAAAATTTATGTTGAGATTTCAGGAGAGTCTAGTGTTTTGGCAGCCTAACAACGCCTTTCATGGAATGTGTCATTCACCAGTATCTGCTTAAGGCTACATCAAGAGGAAACAAACCTTAGAGATAGAACGTAGAACTACTGTATTGTGTCAAGTTTCAAGAAGCTAGCACAAACCATGTTTGATTTAGAGTTCTAACTGCATCTGTCAATATAGGAGAAAACAGAGTGAAACCTAAAAATTCAAACTGTTACTGCAAACGAATGCTTCAACGTAAAAGAACGAAACTTGAGCATCCAAGTGGGATTGGTGTACTGATCATTACTTGAAAGTATCATGAAGATTGGATGAAAAAATATATGTTGAGATTTCAGGAGACTCTAGTGTTTTGGAAGTTTGGCAACCCCTTCAATATGAGTGTTATTCGCCAGTCCCTGCTTTAGGCTACATCAAGAGGAAACAAACGTTAGAGATAGATCGTAGAACTAATGTATTGTGTCAAGTTTCAAGAAGCTAGCACAAACCGTGTTTGATTTAGAGTTCGAACGCATCTGTCAATATAGTAGAAAACAGAGTGAAACCTAAAAATTCAAACTGTTACTGCAAACGAATGCTTCAACCTAGGAGAACAAAACGTGGGCATCCAAGTTTGATTGGTGTACTGCTCATTACTTGAAAGTATCATGAAGGTCGGAAGCAAAAATTTATGTTGAGATTTCAGGGGACTCTAGTGTTTTGGCAGCCTAACAACGCCTTTCATTGAATGTGTCATTCACCAGTATCTGGTTAAGGCTACATCAAGAGGAATCAAACCTTAGAAATAGAACGTAGAACTACTGTATTGTGTCAAGTTTCAAGAAGCTAGCACAAACCGTGTTTGATTTAGAGTTCTAACTGCATCTGTCAATATAGGAGAAAACAGAGTGAAACCTAAAAATTCAAACTGTTACTGCAAACGAATGCTTCAACGTAAAAGAATGAAACTTGAGCATCCAAGTGGGATTGGTGTACTGATCATTACTTGAAAGTATCATGAAGATTGGATGAAAAAATATATGTTGAGATTTTGGAGACTCTATTGTTTTGGAAGTTTGGCAACCCCTTCAATATGAGTGTTATTCGCCAGTCCCTGCTTTAGGCTACATCAAGAGGAAACAAACCTTAGAGATAGAACGTAGAACTAGTGTATTGTGTCAAGTTTCAAGAAGCTAGCACAAACCGTGTTTGATTTGGAGTTCTAACTGCATCTGTCAATATAGGAGAAAACAGAGTGAAACCTAAAAATTCAAACTGTTACTGCAAACGAATGCTTCAACGTAAAAGAACGAAACATGAGCATCCAAGTGGGATTGGTGTACTGATCATTACTTGAAAGTATCATGAAGATTGGATGAAAAAATATATATTGAGATTTCAGGAGACTCTAGTGTTTTGGAAGTTTGGCAACTTTTTTCATTATAAGTGTTATTCGCCAGTCCCTGCTTTAGGCTTCATCAAGAGGAAACAAACCTTAGAGATAGAACGTAGAACTAATGTATTGTGTCAAGATTCAAGAAGCTGGGGCTGGGGATGTGGCTCAAGCGGTGGCGTGCGCGCCTGGCATGCGTGCGGCCCGGGTTCGATCCTCAGCACCACATACAAAACAAAGATGTTGTGTCCGCAGATAACTGAAAAATAAATATTAAAAAAAATTCTCTCTCTCTCTCTCTCTCTGTCTCCCTCTTTCACTCTCTCTTAAAAAAAAAAATATTCAAGAAGCTAGCACAAACCGTGTTTGATATAGTTCGAACTGCATCTGTCAATATAGGAGAAAACAGAGTGAAACCTAAAAATTCAAACTGTTACTGCAAACGAATGCTTCAACCTAGGAGAACGAAACTTGGGCATCCAAGTTTGATTGGTGCACTGCTCATTACTTGAAAGTAGCATGAAGCTCGGAAGCAAAAATTTATGTTGAGATTTCAGGAGACTCTAGTGTTTTGGCCGCCTAACAATGCCTTTCATTGAATGTTTCATTCACCAGTATCTGCTTAAAGCTACATCAAGAGGAAACAAACCTTAGAGATATAACGTAGAACTACTGTATTGTGTCAAGTTTCAAGAAGCTAGCACAAACCGTGTTTGATTTAGAGTTGTAACTGCATCTGTCATTATAGGAGAAAACAGAGTGAAACCTAAAAATTCAAACTGTTACTGCAAACGAATGCTTCAAGGTAAAAGAACGAAACTTGAGCATCGAAGTGGGATTGGTGTACTGATCATTACTTGAAAGTATCATGAAGATTGGATGAAAAAATATATGTTGAGTTTTTGGAGACTCTAGTGTTTTGGAAGTTTGGCAAACCCTTCAATATGAGTGTTATTCGCCAGTCCCTGCTTTAGGCTACATCAAGAGGAAACAAACCTTAGAGATAGATCGTAGAACTAATGTATTGTCTCAAGTTTCAAGAAGCTAGCACAAACCGTGTTTGATTTAGAGTTCGAACGCATCTGTCAATATAGTAGAAAACAGAGTGAAACCTAAAAATTCAAACTGTTACTGCAAACGAATGCTTCAACCTAGGAGAACGAAACGTGGGCATCCAAGTTTGATTGGTGTACTGCTCATTACTTGAAAGTATCATGAAGGTCGGAAGCAAAAATTTATGTTGAGATTTCAGGAGACTCTAGTGTTTTGGCAGCCTAACAACGCCTTTCATTGAATGTGTCATTCACCATTATCTGCTTAAGTCTACATCAAGAGGAAACAAACCTTAGAGAAGGAACGTAGAACTACTGTATTGTGTCAAGTTTCAAGAAGCTAGCACAAACCGTGTTTGATTTGGTGTTCTAACTGCATCTGTCAATATAGGAGAAAACAGAGTGAAACCTAAAAATTCAAACTGTTACTGCAAACGAATGCTTCAACGTAAAAGAACGAAACTTGAGCATCCAAGTGGGATTGGTGTACTGATAATTACTTGAAAGTATCATGAAGCTCGGAAGCAAAAATTTATGTTGAGATTTCAGGAGAATCTAGTGTTTTGGCCGCCTAACAACGCCTTTCATTGAATGTTTCATTCACCAGTATCTGCTTAAAGCTACATCAAGAGGAAACAAACCTTAGAGATATAACGTAGAACTACTGTATTGTGTCAAGTTTCAAGAAGCTAGCACAAACCGTGTTTGATTTAGAGTTGTAACTGCATCTGTCATTATAGGAGAAAACAGAGTGAAACCTAAAAATTCAAACTGTTACTGCAAACGAATGCTTCAAGGTAAAAGAACGAAACTTGAGCATCCAAGTGGGATTGGTGTACTGATCATTACTTGAAAGTATCATGAAGATTGGATGAAAAAATATATGTTGAGTTTTTGGAGACTCTAGTGTTTTGGAAGTTTGGCAACCCCTTCAATATGAGTGTTATTCGCCAGTCCCTGCTTTAGGCTACATCAAGAGGAAACAAACCTTAGAGATAGAACGTAGAACTAATGTATTGTGTCAAGTTTCAAGAAGCTAGCACAAACCGTGTTTGATTTGGAGTTCTAACTGCATCTGTCAATATAGGAGAAAACAGAGTGAAACCGAAAAATTCAAACTGTTACTGCAAACGAATGCCTCAACCTAGGAGAACGAAACTTGGGCATCCAAGTTTGATTGGTGTACTGCTCATTACTTGAAAGTATCATGAAGGTCGGAAGCAAAAATTTATGTTGAGATTTCAGGAGACGCTAGTGTTTTGGCCGCCTAACAACGCCTTTCATTTAATGTGTCATTCTCCAGTATCTGCTTAAGGCTACATCAAGAGGAAACAAACCTTAGAGATAGAACGTAGAAGTACTGTATTGTGTCAAGTTTCAAGAAGGTAGCACAAACCGTGTTTGATTTAGAGTTCTAACTGCATCTGTCAATATAGGAGAAAACAGAGTGAAACCTAAAAATTCAAACTGTTACTGCAAACGAATGCTTCAACGTAAAAGAACGAAACTTGAGCATCCAAGTGGAATTGGTGTACTGATCATTACTTGAAAGTATCATGAAGATTGGATGAAAAAATATATGTTGAGATTTCAGGGAGACTCTAGTGTTTTAGAAGTTTGGCAACCCCTTCAATATGAGTGTTATTCGCCAGTCCCTGCTTTAGGCTACATCAAGAGGAATCAAACCTTAGATATAGAACGTAGAAACTAATGTATTGTGTCAAGTTTGAAGAAGCTAGCACAAACGTGTTTGATTTAGAGTTCGAACGCATCTGTCAATATAGTAGAAAACAGAGTGAAACCTAAAATTCAAACTGTTACTGCAAACGCATGCTTCAACCTAGGAGAACGAAACTTGGGAATCCAAGTTTTGATTGGTGTACTGCTCATTACTTGAAAGTATCATGAAGGTCGGAAGCAAAAATTTATGTTGAGATTTCAGGAGACGCTAGTGTTTTGGCAGCCTAACAACACCTTTCATTGAATGTGTCATTCACCAGTATCTGGTTAAGGCTACATCAAGAGGAATCAAACCTTAGAAATAGAACGTAGAACTACTGTATTGTGTCAAGTTTCAAGAAGCTAGCACAAACCGTGTTTGATTTAGAGTTCTAACTGCATCTGTCAATATAGGAGAAAACAGAGTGAAACCTAAAAATTCAAACTGTTACTGCAAACGAATGCTTCAACGTAAAAGAACGAAACTTGAGCATCCAAGTGGGATTGGTGTGCTGATCATTACTTGAAAGTATCATGAAGATTGGATGAAAAAATATATGTTGAGATTTCAGGAGACTCTATTGTATTGGAAGTTTGGCAACCCCTTCAATATGAGTGTTATTCGCCAGTCCCTGCTTTAGGCTACATCAAGAGGAAACAAACCTTAGAGATAGATCGTAGAACTAATGTATTGTCTCAAGTTTCAAGAAGCTAGCACAAACCGTGTTTGATTTAGAGTTCGAACGCATCTGTCAATATAGTAGAAAACAGAGTGAAACCTAAAAATTCAAACTGTTACTGCAAACGAATGCTTCAAACTAGGAGAACGAAACGTGGGCATCCAAGTTTGATTGGTGTACTGCTCATTACTTGAAAGTATCATGAAGGTCGGAAGCAAAAATTTATGTTGAGATTTCAGGAGACTCTAGTGTTTTGGCAGCCTAACAACGCCTTTCATTGAATGTGTCATTCACCATTATCGGCTTAAGTCTACATCAAGAGGAAACAAACCTTAGAGAAAGAACGTAGAACTACTGTATTGTGTCAAGTTTCAAGAAGCTAGCACAAACCGTGTTTGATTTGGAGTTCTAACTGCATCTGTCAATATAGGAGAAAACAGAGTGAAACCTAAAAATTCAAACTGTTACTGCAAACGAATGCTTCAAGGTAAAAGAACGAAACTTGAGCATCCAAGTGGGATTGGTGTACTGATCATTACTTGAAAGTATCATGAAGATTGGATGAAAAAATATATGTTGAGATTTCAGGAGACTCTAGTGTTTTGGAAGTTTGGCAACCCCTTCAATATGAGTGTTATTCGCCAGTCCCTGCTTTAGGCTACATCAAGAGGAAACAAACCTTAGAGATAGATCGTAGAACTAACGTATTGTGTCAAGTTTAAGAAGCTAGCACAAACCGTGTTTGATTTAGAGTTCGAACGCATCTGTCAATATAGTAGAAAACAGAGTGAAACCTAAAAATTCAAACTGTTACTGCAAACGAATGCTTCAACCTAGGAGAACGAAACGTGGGCATCCAAGTTTAATTGGTGTACTACTCATTACTTGAAAGTATCATGAAGGTCGGAAGCAAAAATTTATGTTGAGATTTCAGGAGACTCTAGTGTTTTGGCAGCCTAAGAACGCCTTTCATTGAATGTGTCATTCACCATTATCTGCTTAAGTCTACATCAAGAGGAAACAAACCTTAGAGGTAGAACGTAGAACTACTGTATTGTGTCAAGTTTCAAGAAGCTAGCACAAACCGTGTTTGATTTGGAGTTCTAACTGCATCTGTCAATATAGGAGAAAACAGAGTGAAACCTAAAAATTCAAACTGTTACTGCAAACGAATGCTTCAACGTAAAAGAACGAAACTTGAGCATCCAAGTGGGATTGGTGTACTGATCATTACTTGAAAGTATCATGAAGATTGGATGAAAAAATATATATTGAGATTTCAGGAGACTCTAGTGTTTTGGAAGTTTGGCAACTCCTTTCATTATAAGTTTTATTCGCCAGTCCCTGCTTTAGGCTACATCAAGAGGAAACAAACCTTAGAGATAGAACGTAGAACTAATGTATTGTGTCAAGTTTCAAGAAGCTAGCACAAACCGTGTTTGATTTAGTTCGAACTGCGTCTGTCAATATAGGAGAAAACAGAGTGAAACCTAAAAATTCAAACTGTTACTGCAAACGAATGCTTCAACCTAGGAGAACGAAACTTGGGCATCCAAGTTTGATTGGTGTACTGCTCATTACTTGAAAGTATCATGAAGGTCGGAAGCAAAAATTTTATGTTGAGATTTCAGGAGACGCTAGTGTTTTGGCAGCCTAACAACGCCTTTCATGGAATGTGTCATTCACCAGTATCTGCTTAAGGCTACATCAAGAGGAAACAAACCTTAGAGATAGAACATAGAACTACTGTATTGTGTCAAGTTTCAAGAAGTTAGCACAAACCGTGTTTGATTTAGAGTTCTAACTGCATCTGTCAATATAGGAGAAAACAGAGTGAAACCTAAAAATTCAAACTGTTACTGCAAACGAATGCTTCAAGGTAAAAGAACGAAACTTGAGCATTTAAGTGGGATTGGTGTACTGATCATTACTTGAAAGTATCATGAAGATTGGATGAAAAAATATATGTTGAGATTTCAGGAGACTCTAGTGTATTGGAAGTTTGGCAACCCCTTCAATATGAGTGTTATTCGCTAGTCCCTGCTTTAGGCTACATCAAGGGGAAACAAACCTTAGAGATAGATCGTAGAACTAATGTATTGTCTCAAGTTTCAAGAAGCTAGCACAAACCGTGTTTGATTTAGAGTTCGAACGCATCTGTCAATATAGTAGAAAACAGAGTGAAACCTAAAAATTCAAACTGTTACTGCAAACGAATGCTTCAACCTAGGAGAACGAAACGTGAGCATCCAAGTTTAATTGGTGTACTACTCATTACTTGAAAGTATCATGAAGGTCGGAAGCAAAAATTTATGTTGAGATTTCAGGAGACTCTAGTGTTTTGGCAGCCTAACAACGCCTTTCATTGAATGTGTCATTCACCATTATCTGCTTAAGTCTACATCAAGAGGAAACAAACCTTAGAGGTAGAACGTAGAACTACTGTATTGTGTAAAGTTTCAAGAAGCTAGCACAAACCGTGTTTGATTTGGAGTTCTAACTGCATCTGTCAATATAGGAGAAAACAGAGTGAAACCTAAAAATTCAAACTGTTACTGCAAACGAATGCTTCAAGGTAAAAGAACGAAACTTGAGCATCCAAGTGGGATTGGTGTACTGATCATTACTTGAAAGTATCATGAAGATTGGATGAAAAAATATATGTTGAGATTTCAGGAGACTCTAGTGTTTTGGAAGTTTGGCAACCCCTTCAATATGAGTGTTATTCGCCAGTCCCTGCTTTAGGCTACATCAAGAGGAAACAAACCTTAGAGATAGATCGTAGAACTAACGTATTGTGTCAAGTTTCAAGAAGCTAGCACAAACCGTGTTTGATTTAGAGTTCGAACGCATCTGTCAATATAGTAGAAAACAGAGTGAAACCTAAAAATTCAAACTGTTACTGCAAACGAATGCTTCAACCTAGGAGAACGAAACGTGAGCATCCAAGTTTAATTGGTGTACTACTCATTACTTGAAAGTATCATGAAGGTCGGAAGCAAAAATTTATGTTGAGATTTCAGGAGACTCTAGTGTTTTGGCAGCCTAACAACGCCTTTCATTGAGTGTGTCATTCACCATTATCTGCTTAAGTCTACATCAAGAGGAAACAAACCTTAGAGGTAGAACGTAGAACTACTGTATTGTGTCAAGTTTCAAGAAGCTAGCACAAACCGTGTTTGATTTGGAGTTCTAACTGCATCTGTCAATATAGGAGAAAACAGAGTGAAACCTAAAAATTCAAACTGTTACTGCAAACGAATGCTTCAACGTAAAAGAACGAAACTTGAGCATCCAAGTGGGATTGGTGTACTGATCATTACTTGAAAGTATCATGAAGATTGGATGAAAAAATATATATTGAGATTTCAGGAGACTCTAGTGTTTTGGAAGTTTGGCAACTCCTTTCATTATAAGTTTTATTCGCCAGTCCCTGCTTTAGGCTACATCAAGAGGAAACAAACCTTAGAGATAGAACGTAGAACTAATGTATTGTGTCAAGTTTCAAGAAGCTAGCACAAACCGTGTTTGATATAGTTCGAACTGCGTCTGTCAATATAGGAGAAAACAGAGTGAAACCTAAAAATTCAAACTGTTACTGCAAACGAATGCTTCAACCTAGGAGAACGAAACTTGGGCATCCAAGTTTGATTGGTGTACTGCTCATTACTTGAAAGTATCATGAAGGTCGGAAGCAAAAATTTATGTTGAGATTTCAGGAGACGCTAGTGTTTTGGCCGCCTAACAATGCCTTTCATTTAATGTGTCATTCACCAGTATCTGCTTAAGGCTACATCAAGAGGAAACAAACCTTAGAGATAGAACGTAGAACTACTGTATTGTGTCAAGTTTCAGAAGCTAGCACAAACCGTGTTTGATTTAGAGTTCTAACTGCATCTGTCAATATAGGAGAATACAGAGTGAAACCTAAAAATTCAAACTGTTACTGCAAACGAATGCTTCAACGTAAAAGAACGAAACTTGAGCATCCAAGTGGGATTGGTGTACTGATCATTACTTGAAAGTATCATGAAGATTGGATGAAAAATATATGTTGAGATTTCAGGAGACTCTAGTGTTTTGGAAGTTTGGCAACTCCTTTCATTATAAGTTTTATTCGCCAGTCCCTGCTTTAGGCTACATCAAGAGGAAACAAACCTTAGAGATAGAACGTAGAACTAATGTATTGTGTCAAGTTTCAAAGAAGCTAGCACAAACCGTGTTTGATATAGTTCGAACTGCGTCTGTCAATATAGGAGAAAACAGAGTGAAACCTAAAAATTCAAACTGTTACTGCAAACGAATGCTTCAACCTAGGAGAACGAAACTTGGGCATCCAAGTTTGATTGGTGTACTGCTCATTACTTGAAAGTATCATGAAGTTCGGAAGCAAAAATTTATGTTGAGATTTCAGGAGACGCTAGTGTTTTGGCCGCCTAACAACGCCTTTCATTTAATGTGTCATTCTCCAGTATCTGCTTAAGGCTACATCAAGAGGAAACAAACCTTAGAGAAAGAACGTAGAAGTACTGTATTGTGTCAAGTTTCAAGAAGCTAGCACAAACCGTGTTTGATTTAGAGTTCTAACTGCATCTGTCAATATAGGAGAAAACAGAGTGAAACCTAAAAATTCAAACTGTTACTGCAAACGAATGCTTCAACGTAAAAGAATGAAACTTGAGCATCCAAGTGGGATTGGTGTACTGATCATTACTTGAAAGTATCATGAAGATTGATGAAAAAATATATGTTGAGATTTTGGAGACTCTAGTGTTTGGAAGTTTGGCAACCCCTTCAATATGAGTGTTATTCGCCAGTCCCTGCTTTAGGCTACATCAAGAGGAAACAAACCTTAGAGATAGAACGTAGAACTAATGTATTGGGTCAAGTTTCAAGAAGCTAGCACAAACCGTGTTTGATTTGGAGTTCTAACTGCATCTGTCAATATAGGAGAAAACAGAGTGAAACCTAAAAATTCAAACTGTTACTGCAAACGAATGCTTCAACGTAAAAGAACGAAACTTGAGCATCCAAGTGGGATTGGTGTACTGATCATTACTTGAAAGTATCATGAAGATTGGATGAAAAAATATATGTTGAGATTTCAGGAGACTCTAGTGTTTTGGAAGTTTGGCAACCCCTTCAATATGAGTGTTATTCGCCAGTCCCTGCTTTAGGCTACATCAAGAGGAAACAAACCTTAGAGAATAGATCGTAGAACTAATGTATTGTGTCAAGTTTCAAGAAGCTAGCACAAACCGTGTTTGATTTAGAGTTCGAACGCATCTGTCAATATAGTAGAAAACAGAGTGAAACCTAAAAATTCAAACTGTTACTGCAAACGAATGCTTCAACCTAGGAGAACGAAACGTGGGCATCCAAGTTTGATTGGTCTACTGCTCATTACTTGAAAGTATCATGAAGGTCGGAAGCAAAAATTTATGTTGAATTTCAGAAGACTCTAGTGTTTTGGCAGCCTAACAACTCCTTTCATTGAATGTGTCATTCACCATTATCTGCTTAACTCTACATCAAGAGGAAACAAAACCTTAGAGATAGAACGTAGAACTACTGTATTGTGTCCAGTTTCAAGAAGCTAGCACAAACCGTGTTTGATTTGGAGTTCTAACTGCATCTGTCAATATAGGAGAAAACAGAGTGAAACCTAAAAATTCAAACTGTTACTGCAAAACGAATGCTTCAACGTAAAAGAACGAAACTTGAGCATCCAAGTGGGATTGGTGTACTGATCATTACTTGAAAGTATCATGAAGATTGGATTGAAAAAATATATATTGAGATTTCAGGAGACTCTAGTGTTTTGGAAGTTTGGCAACTCCTTCATTATAAGTTTTATTCGCCAGTCCCTGCTTTAGGCTACATCAAGAGGAAACAAACCTTAGAGATAGAACGTAGAACTAATGTATTGTGTCAAGTTTCAAGAAGCTAGCACAAACGTGTTTGATATAGTTCGAACTGCGTCTGTCAATATAGAAGAAAACAGAGTGAAACCTAAAAATTCAAACTCTTACTGCAAACGAATGCTTCAACCTAGGAGAACGAAACTTGGGCATCCAAGTTTGATTGGTGTACTGCTTATTACTTGAAAGGTATCATGAAGGTCGGAAGCAAAAATTTATGTTGAGTTTTCAGGAGACGCTAGTGTTTTGGCCGCCTAACAACGCCTTTCATTTAATGTGTCATTCACCAGTATCTGCTTAAGGCTACATCAAGAGGAAACAAACCTTAGAGATGAAACGTAGAACTACTGTATTGTGTCAAGTTTCAAGAAGCTAGCACAAACCGTTTTGATTTAGAGTACTAACTGCATCTGTCAATATAGGAGAAAACAGAGTGAAACCTCAAAATTCAAACTGTTACTGCAAACGAATGCTTCAACGTAAAAGAACCAAACTTGAGCATCCAAGTGGAATTGGTGTACTGATCATTACTTGAAAGTATCATGAAGATTGGATGAAAAAATATATGTTGAGATTTCAGGAGACTCTAGTGTTTTGGAAGTTTGGCAACTCCTTTCATTATAAGTGTTATTCGCCAGTCCCTGCTTTAGGCTACATCAAGAGGAAACAAACCTTAGAGATAGAACGTAGAACTAATGTATTGTGTCAAGTTTCAAGAAGCTAGCACAAATCTGTGTTTGATATAGTTCGAACTGCATCTGTCAATATAGGAGAAAAGAGAGTGAAACCTAAAAATTCAAACTGTTACTGCAAACGCATGCTTCAACCTAGGAGAACGAAACTTGGGCATCCAAGTTTGATTGGTGTACTGCTCATTACTGGAAAGTATCATGAAAGTCGGAAGCAAAAATTTATGTTGAGATTTCAGGAGACGCTAGTGTTTGGCCGCATAACAACGCCTTTCATTGAATGTGTCATTCACCAGTATCTGGTTAAGGCTACATCAAGAGGAATCAAACCTTAGAAATAGAACGTAGAACTACTGTATTGTGTCAAGTTTCAGGAAGCTAGCACAAACCGTGTTTGATTTAGAGTTCTAACTGCATCTGTCAATATAGGAAAAAACAGAGTGAAACCTAAAAATTCAAACTGTTACTGCAAACGAATGCTTCAACGTAAAAGAATGAAACTTGAGCATCCAAGTGGGATTGGTGTACTGATCATTACTTGAAAGTATCATGAAGATTGGATGAAAAAATATATGTTGAGATTTTGGAGACTCTAGTGTTTTGGAAGTTTGGCAACCCCTTCAATATGAGTGTTATTCGCCAGTCCCTGCTTTAGGCTACATCAAGAGGAAACAAACCTTAGAGATAGAACGTAGAACTAATGTATTGGGTCAAGTTTCAAGAAGCTAGCACAAACCGTGTTTGATTTGGAGTTCTAACTGCATCTGTCAATATAGGAGAAAACAGAGTGAAACCTAAAAATTCAAACTGTTACTGCAAACGAATGCTTCAACGTAAAAGAACGAAACTTGAGCATCCAAGTGGGATTGGTGTACTGATCATTACTTGAAAGTATCATGAAGATTGGATGAAAAAATATATGTTGAGATTTCAGGAGACTCTAGTGTTTTGGAAGTTTGGCAACCCCTTCAATATGAGTGTTATTCGCCAGTCCCTGCTTTAGGCTACATCAAGAGGAAACAAACCTTAGAGAATAGATCGTAGAACTAATGTATTGTGTCAAGTTTCAAGAAGCTAGCACAAACCGTGTTTGATTTAGAGTTCGAACGCATCTGTCAATATAGTAGAAAACAGAGTGAAACCTAAAAATTCAAACTGTTACTGCAAACGAATGCTTCAACCTAGGAGAACGAAACGTGGGCATCCAAGTTTGATTGGTCTACTGCTCATTACTTGAAAGTATCATGAAGGTCGGAAGCAAAAATTTATGTTGAGATTTCAGGAGACTCTAGTGTTTTGGCAGCCTAACAACGCCTTTCATTGAATGTGTCATTCACCATTATCTGCTTAACTCTACATCAAGAGGAAACAAACCTTAGAGATAGAACGTAGAACTACTGTATTGTGTCAAGTTTCAAGAAGCTAGCACAAACCGTGTTTGATTTGGAGTTCTAACTGCATCTGTCAATATAGGAGAAAACAGAGTGAAACCTAAAAATTCAAACTGTTACTGCAAACGAATGCTTCAACGTAAAAGAACGAAACTTGAGCATCCAAGTGGGATTGGTGTACTGATCATTACTTGAAAGTATCATGAAGATTGGATGAAAAAATATATATTGAGATTTCAGGAGACTCTAGTGTTTTGGAAGTTTGGCAACTCCTTTCATTATAAGTTTTATTCGCCAGTCCCTGCTTTAGGCTACATCAAGAGGAAACAAACCTTAGAGATAGAACGTAGAACTAATGTATTGTGTCAAGTTTCAAGAAGCTAGCACAAACCGTGTTTGATATAGTTCGAACTGCGTCTGTCAATATAGAAGAAAACAGAGTGAAACCTAAAAATTCAAACTCTTACTGCAAACGAATGCTTCAACCTAGGAGAACGAAACTTGGGCATCCAAGTTTGATTGGTGTACTGCTTATTACTTGAAAGTATCATGAAGGTCGGAAACAAAAATTTATGTTGAGATTTCAGGAGACGCTAGTGTTTTGGCCGCCTAACAACGCCTTTCATTTAATGTGTCATTCACCAGTATCTGCTTAAGGCTACATCAAGAGGAAACAAACCTTAGAGATAGAACGTAGAACTACTGTATTGTGTCAAGTTTCAAGAAGCTAGCACAAACCGTGTTTGATTTAGAGTACTAACTGCATCTGTCAATATAGGAGAAAACAGAGTGAAACCTCAAAATTCAAACTGTTACTGCAAACGAATGCTTCAACGTAAAAGAACCAAACTTGAGCATCCAAGTGGAATTGGTGTACTGATCATTACTTGAAAGTATCATGAAGATTGGATGAAAAAATATATGTTGAGATTTCAGGAGACTCTAGTGTTTTGGAAGTTTGGCAACTCCTTTCATTATAAGTGTTATTCGCCAGTCCCTGCTTTAGGCTACATCAAGAGGAAACAAACCTTAGAGATAGAACGTAGAACTAATGTATTGTGTCAAGTTTCAAGAAGCTAGCACAAATCGTGTTTGATATAGTTCGAACTGCATCTGTCAATATAGGAGAAAACAGAGTGAAACCTAAAAATTCAAACTGTTACTGCAAACGCATGCTTCAACCTAGGAGAACGAAACTTGGGCATCCAAGTTTGATTGGTGTACTGCTCATTACTTGAAAGTATCATGAAAGTCGGAAGCAAAAATTTATGTTGAGATTTCAGGAGACGCTAGTGTTTTGGCCGCATAACAACGCCTTTCATTGAATGTGTCATTCACCAGTATCTGGTTAAGGCTACATCAAGAGGAATCAAACCTTAGAAATAGAACGTAGAACTACTGTATTGTGTCAAGTTTCAGGAAGCTAGCACAAACCGTGTTTGATTTAGAGTTCTAACTGCATCTGTCAATATAGGAAAAAACAGAGTGAAACCTAAAAATTCAAACTGTTACTGCAAACGAATGCTTCAACGTAAAAGAATGAAACTTGAGCATCCAAGTGGGATTGGTGTACTGATCATTACTTGAAAGTATCATGAAGATTGGATGAAAAAATATATGTTGAGATTTTGGAGACTCTAGTGTTTTGGAAGTTTGGCAACCCCTTCAATATGAGTGTTATTCGCCAGTCCCTGCTTTAGGCTACATCAAGAGGAAACAAACCTTAGAGATAGAACGTAGAACTGATGTATTGTGTCAAGTTTCAAGAAGCTAGCACAAACCGTGTTTGATTTGGAGTTCTAACTGCATCTGTCAATATAGGAGAAAACAGAGTGAAACCTAAAAATTCAAACTGTTACTGCAAACGAATGCTTCAACGTAAAAGAACGAAACTTGAGCATCCAAGTGGGATTGGTGTACTGATCATTACTTGAAAGTATCATGAAGATTGGATGAAAAAATATATGTTGAGATTTCAGGAGACTCTAGTGTTTTGGAAGTTTGGCAACCCCTTCAATATGAGTGTTATTCGCCAGTCCCTGCTTTAGGCTACATCAAGAGGAAACAAACCTTAGAGATAGATCGTAGAACTAACGTATTGTGTCAAGTTTCAAGAAGCTAGCACAAACCGTGTTTGATTTAGAGTTCGAACGCATCTGTCAATATAGTAGAAAACAGAGTGAAACCTAAAAATTCAAACTGTTACTGCAAACGAATGCTTCAACCTAGGAGAACGAAACGTGAGCATCCAAGTTTAATTGGTGTACTACTCATTACTTGAAAGTATCATGAAGGTCGGAAGCAAAAATTTATGTTGAGATTTCAGGAGACTCTAGTGTTTTGGCAGCCTAACAACGCCTTTCATTGAATGTGTCATTCACCATTATCTGCTTAAGTCTACATCAAGAGGAAACAAACCTTAGAGGTAGAACGTAGAACTACTGTATTGTGTCAAGTTTCAAGAAGCTAGCACAAACCGTGTTTGATTTGGAGTTCTAACTGCATCTGTCAATATAGGAGAAAACAGAGTGAAACCTAAAAATTCAAACTGTTACTGCAAACGAATGCTTCAACGTAAAAGAACGAAACTTGAGCATCCAAGTGGGATTGGTGTACTGATCATTACTTGAAAGTATCATGAAGATTGGATGAAAAAATATATATTGAGATTTCAGGAGACTCTAGTGTTTTGGAAGTTTGGCAACTCCTTTCATTATAAGTTTTATTCGCCAGTCCCTGCTTTAGGCTACATCAAGAGGAAACAAATCTTAGAGATAGAACGTAGAACTAATGTATTGTGTCAAGTTTCAAGAAGCTAGCAAAAACCGTGTTTGATATAGTTCGAACTGCGTCTGTCAATATAGGAGAAAACAGAGTGAAACCTAAAAATTCAAACTGTTACTGCAAACGAATGCTTCAACCTAGGAGAACGAAACTTGGGCATCCAAGTTTGATTGGTGTACTGCTCATTACTTGAAAGTATCATGAAGGTCGGAAGCAAAAATTTATGTTGAGATTTCAGGAGACGCTAGTGTTTTGGCCGAATAACAACGCCTTTCATTTAATGTGTCATTCACCAGTATCTGCTTAAGGCTACATCAAGAGGAAACAAACCTTAGAGATAGAACGTAGAACTACTGTATTGTGTCAAGTTTCAAGAAGCTAGCACAAACCGTGTTTGATTTAGAGTTCTAACTGCATCTGTCAATATAGGAGAATACAGAGTGAAACCTAAAAATTCAAACTGTTACTGCAAACGAATGCTTCAACGTAAAAGAACGAAACTTGAGCATCCAAGTGGGATTGGTGTACTGATCATTACTTGAAAGTATCATGAAGATTGGATGAAAAAATATATGTTGAGATTTTGGAGACCCTAGTGTTTTGGAAGTTTGGCAACCCCTTCAATATGAGTGTTATTCGCCAGTCCCTGCTTTAGGCTACATCAAGAGGAAACAAACCTTAGAGATAGAACGTAGAACTAATGTATTGGGTCAAGTTTCAAGAAGCTAGCACAAACCGTGTTTGATTTGGAGTTCTAACTGCATCTGTCAATATAGGAGAAAACAGAGTGAAACCTAAAAATTCAAACTGTTACTGCAAACGAATGCTTCAACCTAGCAGAACGAAACGTGGGCATCCAAGTTTGATTGGTCTACTGCTCATTACTTGAAAGTATCATGAAGGTTGGAAGCAAAAATTTATGTTGAGATTTCAGGAGACTCTAGTGTTTTGGCAGCCTAACAACGCCTTTCATTGAATGTGTCATTCACCATTATCTGCTTAACTCTACATCAAGAGGAAACAAACCTTAGAGATAGAACGTAGAACTAATGTATTGGGTCAAGTTTCAAGAAGCTAGCACAAACCGTGTTTGATTTGGAGTTCTAACTGCATCTGTCAATATAGGAGAAAACAGAGTGAAACCTAAAAATTCAAACTGTTACTGCAAACGAATGCTTCAACGTAAAAGAACGAAACTTGAGCATCCAAGTGGGATTGGTGTACTGATCATTACTTGAAAGTATCATGAAGATTGGATGAAAAAATATATATTGAGATTTCAGGAGACTCTAGTGTTTTGGAAGTTTGGCAACTCCTTTCATTATAAGTTTTATTCGCCAGTCCCTGCTTTAGGCTACATCAAGAGGAAACAAACCTTAGAGATAGAACGTAGAACTAATGTATTGTGTCAAGTTTCAAGAAGCTAGCACAAACCGTGTTTGATATAGTTCGAACTGCGTCTGTCAATATAGAAGAAAACAGAGTGAAACCTAAAAATTCAAACTCTTACTGCAAACGAATGCTTCAACCTAGGAGAACGAAACTTGGGCATCCAAGTTTGATTGGTGTACTGCTTATTACTTGAAAGTATCATGAAGGTCGGAAGCAAAAATTTATGTTGAGTTTTCAGGAGACGCTAGTGTTTTGGCCGCCTAACAACGCCTTTCATTTAATGTGTCATTCACCAGTATCTGCTTAAGGCTACATCAAGAGGAAACAAACCTTAGAGATAGAACGTAGAACTACTGTATTGTGTCAAGTTTCAAGAAGCTAGCACAAACCGTTTTGATTTAGAGTACTAACTGCATCTGTCAATATAGGAGAAAACAGAGTGAAACCTCAAAATTCAAACTGTTACTGCAAACGAATGCTTCAACGTAAAAGAACCAAACTTGAGCATCCAAGTGGAATTGGTGTACTGATCATTACTTGAAAGTATCATGAAGATTGGATGAAAAAATATATGTTGAGATTTCAGGAGACTCTAGTGTTTTGGAAGTTTGGCAACTCCTTTCATTATAAGTGTTATTCGCCAGTCCCTGCTTTAGGCTACATCAAGAGGAAACAAACCTTAGAGATAGAACGTAGAACTAATGTATTGTGTCAAGTTTCAAGAAGCTAGCACAAATCGTGTTTGATATAGTTCGAACTGCATCTGTCAATATAGGAGAAAACAGAGTGAAACCTAAAAATTCAAACTGTTACTGCAAACGCATGCTTCAACCTAGGAGAACGAAACTTGGGCATCCAAGTTTGATTGGTGTACTGCTCATTACTTGAAAGTATCATGAAAGTCGGAAGCAAAAATTTATGTTGAGATTTCAGGAGACGCTAGTGTTTTGGCCGCATAACAACGCCTTTCATTGAATGTGTCATTCACCAGTATCTGGTTAAGGCTACATCAAGAGGAATCAAACCTTAGAAATAGAACGTAGAACTACTGTATTGTGTCAAGTTTCAGGAAGCTAGCACAAACCGTGTTTGATTTAGAGTTCTAACTGCATCTGTCAATATAGGAAAAAACAGAGTGAAACCTAAAAATTCAAACTGTTACTGCAAACGAATGCTTCAACGTAAAAGAATGAAACTTGAGCATCCAAGTGGGATTGGTGTACTGATCATTACTTGAAAGTATCATGAAGATTGGATGAAAAAATATATGTTGAGATTTTGGAGACTCTAGTGTTTTGGAAGTTTGGCAACCCCTTCAATATGAGTGTTATTCGCCAGTCCCTGCTTTAGGCTACATCAAGAGGAAACAAACCTTAGAGATAGAACGTAGAACTAATGTATTGGGTCAAGTTTCAAGAAGCTAGCACAAACCGTGTTTGATTTGGAGTTCTAACTGCATCTGTCAATATAGGAGAAAACAGAGTGAAACCTAAAAATTCAAACTGTTACTGCAAACGAATGCTTCAACGTAAAAGAACGAAACTTGAGCATCCAAGTGGGATTGGTGTACTGATCATTACTTGAAAGTATCATGAAGATTGGATGAAAAAATATATGTTGAGATTTCAGGAGACTCTAGTGTTTTGGAAGTTTGGCAACCCCTTCAATATGAGTGTTATTCGCCAGTCCCTGCTTTAGGCTACATCAAGAGGAAACAAACCTTAGAGAATAGATCGTAGAACTAATGTATTGTGTCAAGTTTCAAGAAGCTAGCACAAACCGTGTTTGATTTAGAGTTCGAACGCATCTGTCAATATAGTAGAAAACAGAGTGAAACCTAAAAATTCAAACTGTTACTGCAAACGAATGCTTCAACCTAGGAGAACGAAACGTGGGCATCCAAGTTTGATTGGTCTACTGCTCATTACTTGAAAGTATCATGAAGGTCGGAAGCAAAAATTTATGTTGAGATTTCAGGAGACTCTAGTGTTTTGGCAGCCTAACAACGCCTTTCATTGAATGTGTCATTCACCATTATCTGCTTAACTCTACATCAAGAGGAAACAAACCTTAGAGATAGAACGTAGAACTACTGTATTGTGTCAAGTTTCAAGAAGCTAGCACAAACCGTGTTTGATTTGGAGTTCTAACTGCATCTGTCAATATAGGAGAAAACAGAGTGAAACCTAAAAATTCAAACTGTTACTGCAAACGAATGCTTCAACGTAAAAGAACGAAACTTGAGCATCCAAGTGGGATTGGTGTACTGATCATTACTTGAAAGTATCATGAAGATTGGATGAAAAAATATATATTGAGATTTCAGGAGACTCTAGTGTTTTGGAAGTTTGGCAACTCCTTTCATTATAAGTTTTATTCGCCAGTCCCTGCTTTAGGCTACATCAAGAGGAAACAAACCTTAGAGATAGAACGTAGAACTAATGTATTGTGTCAAGTTTCAAGAAGCTAGCACAAACCGTGTTTGATATAGTTCGAACTGCGTCTGTCAATATAGGAGAAAACAGAGTGAAACCTAAAAATTCAAACTCTTACTGCAAACGAATGCTTCAACCTAGGAGAACGAAACTTGGGCATCCAAGTTTGATTGGTGTACTGCTTATTACTTGAAAGTATCATGAAGGTCGGAAGCAAAAATTTATGTTGAGATTTCAGGAGACGCTAGTGTTTTGGCCGCCTAACAACGCCTTTCATTTAATGTGTCATTCACCAGTATCTGCTTAAGGCTACATCAAGAGGAAACAAACCTTAGAGATAGAACGTAGAACTACTGTATTGTGTCAAGTTTCAAGAAGCTAGCACAAACCGTGTTTGATTTAGAGTACTAACTGCATCTGTCAATATAGGAGAAAACAGAGTGAAACCTAAAAATTCAAACTGTTACTGCAAACGAATGCTTCAACATAAAAGAACGAAACTTGAGCATCCAAGTGGAATTGGTGTACTGATCATTACCTTGAAAGTATCATGAAGATTGGATGAAAAAATATATGTTGAGATTTCAGGAGACTCTAGTGTTTTAGAAGTTTGGCAACCCCTTCAATATGAGTGTTATTCGCCAGTCCCTGCTTTAGGCTACATCAAGAGGAAACAAACCTTAGAGATAGAACGTAGAACTAATGTTTTGTGTCAAGTTTCAAGAAGCTAGCACAAACCGTGTTTGATTTAGAGTTCGAACGCATCTGTCAATATAGTAGAAAACAGAGTGAAACCTAAAAATTCAAACTGTTACTGCAAACGACCGCTTCAACCTAGGAGAACGAAACTTGGGCATCCAAGTTTGATTGGTGTACTGCTCATTACTTGAAAGTATCATGAAGTCGGTAGCAAAAATTTATGTTGAGATTTCAGGAGAGTCTAGTGTTTTGGCAGCCTAACAACGCCTTTCATGGAATGTGTCATTCACCAGTATCTGCTTAAGGCTACATCAAGAGGAAACAAACCTTAGAGATAGAACGTAGAACTACTGTATTGTGTCAAGTTTCAAGAAGCTAGCACAAACCGTGTTTGATTTAGAGTTCTAACTGCATCTGTCAATATAGGAGAAAACAGAGTGAAACCTAAAAATTCAAACTGTTACTGCAAACGAATGCTTCAACGTAAAAGAACGAAACTTGAGCATCCAAGTGGGATTGGTGTACTGATCATTACTTGAAAGTATCATGAAGATTGGATGAAAAAATATATGTTGAGATTTCAGGAGACTCTAGTGTATTGGAAGTTTGGCAACCCCTTCAATATGAGTGTTATTCGCCAGTCCCTGCTTTAGGCTACATCAAGAGGAAACAAACCTTAGAGATAGAACGTAGAACTAATGTGTTGTGTCAAGTTTCAAGAAGCTAGCACAAACCGTGTTTGATTTAGAGTTCGAACGCATCTGTCAATATAGTAGAAAACAGAGTGAAACCTAAAAATTCAAACTGTTACTGCAAACGAACGCTTCAACCTAGGAGAACGAAACGTGGGCATCCAAGTTTGATTGGTGTACTGCTCATTACTTGAAAGTATCATGAAGGTCGGTAGCAAAAATTTATGTTGAGATTTCAGGAGAGTCTAGTGTTTTGGCAGCCTAACAACGCCTTTCATGGAATGTGTCATTCACCATTATCTGCTTAAGTCTACATCAAGAGGAAACAAACCTTAGAGATAGAACGTAGAACTACTGTATTGTGTCAAGTTTCAAGAAGCTAGCACAAACCGTGTTTGATTTGGAGTTCTAACTGCATCTGTCAATATAGAAGAAAACAGAGTGAAACCTAAAAATTCAAACTTACTGGAAACGAATGCTTCAACGTAAAAGAACGAAACTTGAGCATCCAAGTGGGATTGGTGTACTGATCATTACTTGAAAGTATCATGAAGATTGGATGAAAAAATATATATTGAGATTTCAGGAGACTCTAGTGTTTTGGAAGTTTGGCAACTCCTTTCATTATAAGTTTTATTCGCCAGTCCCTGCTTTACGCTACATCAAGAGGAAACAAACCTTAGAGATAGAACGTAGAACTAATGTATTGTGTCAAGTTTCAAGAAGCTAGCACAAACCGTGTTTGATATAGTTCGAACTGCGTCTGTCAATATAGGAGAAAACAGAGTGAAACCTAAAAATTCAAACTGTTACTGCAAACGAATGCTTCAACCTAGGAGAACGAAACTTGGGCATCCAAGTTTGATTGGTGTACTGCTCATTACTTGAAAGTATCATGAAGGTCGGAAGCAAAAATTTATGTTGAGATTTCAGGAGACGCTAGTGTTTTGGCCGCCTAACAACGCCTTTCATTTAATGTGTCATTCTCCAGTATCTGCTTAAGGCTACATCAAGAGGAAACAAACCTTAGAGATAGAACGTAGAAGTACTGTATTGTGTCAAGTTTCAAGAAGCTAGCACAAACCGTGTTTGATTTAGAGTTCTAACTGCATCTGTCAATATAGGAGAAAACAGAGTGAAACCTAAAAATTCAAACTGTTACTGCAAACGAATGCTTCAACGTAAAAGAACGAAACTTGAGCATCCAAGTGGAATTGGTGTACTGATCATTACTTGAAAGTATCATGAAGATTGGATGAAAAAATATATGTTGAGATTTCAGGAGACTCTAGTGTTTTAGAAGTTTGGCAACCCCTTCAATATGAGTGTTATTCGCCAGTCCCTGCTTTAGGCTACATCAAGAGGAAACAAACCTTAGAGATAGAACGTAGAACTAATGTGTTGTGTCAAGTTTCAAGAAGCTAGCACAAACCGTGTTTGATTTAGAGTTCGAACGCATCTGTCAATATAGTAGAAAACAGAGTGAAACCTAAAAATTCAAACTGTTACTGCAAACGAACGCTTCAACCTAGGAGAACGAAACTTGGGCATCCAAGTTTGATTGGTGTACTGCTCATTACTTGAAAGTATCATGAAGGTCGGTAGCAAAAATTTATGTTGAGATTTCAGGAGAGTCTAGTGTTTTGGCAGCCTAACAACGCCTTTCATGGAATGTGTCATTCACCAGTATCTGCTTAAGGCTACATCAAGAGGAAACAAACCTTAGAGATAGAACGTAGAACTACTGTATTGTGTCAAGTTTCAAGAAGCTAGCACAAACCGTGTTTGATTTAGAGTTCTAACTGCATCTGTCAATATACGAGAAAACAGATTGAAACCTAAAAATTCAAACTGTTACTGCAAACGAATGCTTCAACGTAAAAGAACGAAACTTGAGCATCCAAGTGGGATTGGTGTACTGATCATTACTTGAAAGTATCATGAAGATTGGATGAAAAAATATATGTTGAGATTTCAGGAGACTCTAGTGTATTGGAAGTTTGGCAACCCCTTCAATATGAGTGTTATTCGCCAGTCCCTGCTTTAGGCTACATCAAGAGGAAACAAACCTTAGAGATAGAACGTAGAGCTAATGTGTTGTGTCATGTTTCAAGAAGCTAGCACAAACCGTGTTTGATTTAGAGTTCGAACGCATCTGTCAATATAGTAGAAAACAGAGTGAAACCTAAAAATTCAAACTGTTACTGCAAACGAACGCTTCAACCTAGGAGAACGAAACGTGGGCATCCAAGTTTGATTGGTGTACTGCTCATTACTTGAAAGTATCATGAAGGTCGGTAGCAAAAATTTATGTTGAGATTTCAGGAGAGTCTAGTGTTTTGGCAGCCTAACAACGCCTTTCATGGAATGTGTCATTCACCATTATCTGCTTAAGTCTACATCAAGAGGAAACAAACCTTAGAGATAGAACGTAGAACTACTGTATTGTGTCAAGTTTCAAGAAGCTAGCACAAACCGTGTTTGATTTGGAGTTCTAACTGCATCTGTCAATATAGAAGAAAACAGAGTGAAACCTAAAAATTCAAACTTACTGGAAACGAATGCTTCAACGTAAGAGAACGAAACTTGAGCATCCAAGTGGGATTGGTGTACTGATCATTACTTGAAAGTATCATGAAGATTGGATGAAAAAATATATATTGAGATTTCAGGAGACTCTAGTGTTTTGGAAGTTTGGCAACTCCTTTCATTATAAGTTTTATTCGCCAGTCCCTGCTTTACGCTACATCAAGAGGAAACAAACCTTAGAGATAGAACGTAGAACTAATGTATTGTGTCAAGTTTCAAGAAGCTAGCACAAACCGTGTTTGATATAGTTCGAACTGCGTCTGTCAATATAGGAGAAAACAGAGTGAAACCTAAAAATTCAAACTGTTACTGCAAACGAATGCTTCAACCTAGGAGAACGGAACTTGGGCATCCAAGTTTGATTGGTGTACTGCTCATTACTTGAAAGTATCATGAAGGTCGGAAGCAAAAATTTATGTTGAGATTTCAGGAGACGCTAGTGTTTTGGCCGCCTAACAACGCCTTTCATTTAATGTGTCATTCTCCAGTATCTGCTTAAGGCTACATCAAGAGGAAACAAACCTTAGAGATAGAACGTAGAAGTACTGTATTGTGTCAAGTTTCAAGAAGCTAGCACAAACCGTGTTTGATTTAGAGTTCTAACTGCATCTGTCCATATAGGAGAAAACAGAGTGAAACCTAAAAATTCAAACTGTTACTGCAAACGAATGCTTCAACGTAAAAGAACGAAACTTGAGCATCCAAGTGGAATTGGTGTACTGATCATTACTTGAAAGTATCATGAAGATTGGATGAAAAAATATATGTTGAGATTTCAGGAGACTCTAGTGTTTTGGAAGTTTGGCAACCCCTTCAATATGAGTGTTATTCGCCAGTCCCTGCTTTAGGCTACATCAAGAGGAAACAAACCTTAGAGATAGATCGTAGAACTAATGTATTGTGTCAAGTTTCAAGAAGCTAGCACAAACCGTGTTTGATTTAGAGTTCGAACGCATCCGTCAATATAGTAGAAAACAGAGTGAAACCTAAAAATTCAAACTGTTACTGCAAACGAATGCTTCAACCTAGGAGAATGAAACGTGGGCATCCAAGTTTGATTAGTGTACTGCTCATTACTTGAAAGTATCATGAAGGTCGGTAGCAAAAATTTATGTTGAGATTTCAGGAGAGTCTAGTGTTTTGGCAGCCTAACAACGCCTTTCATTGAATGTGTCATTCACCAGTATCTGCTTAAGGCTACATCAAGAGGAAACAAACCTTAGAGATAGAACGTAGAACTACTGTATTGTGTCAAGTTTCAAGAAGCTAGCACAAACCGTGTTTGATTTAGAGTTCTAACTGCATCTGTCAATATAGGAGAAAACAGAGTGAAACCTAAAAATTCAAACTGTTACTGCAAACGAATGCTTCAACGTAAAAGAACGAAACTTGAGCATCCAAGTGGAATTGGTGTACTGATCATTACTTGAAAGTATCATGAAGATTGAATGAAAAAATATATGTTGAGATTTCAGGAGACTCTAGTGTTTTGGAAGTTTGGCAACTCCTTTCATTATAAGTGTTATTCGCCAGTCCCTGCTTTAGGCTACATCAAGAGGAAACAAACCTTAGAGATAGAAGGTAGAACTAATGTATTGTGTCAAGTTTCAAGAAGCTAGCACAAACCGTGTTTGATATAGTTCGAACTGCATCTGTCAATATAGGAGAAAACAGAGTGAAACCTAAAAATTCAAACTGTTACTGCAAACGAATGCTTCAACCTAGGAGAACGAAACTTGGGCATCCAAGTTTGATTGGTGTACTGCTCATTACTTGAAAGTATCATGAAGGTCGGAAGCAAAAATTTATGTTGAGATTTCAGGAGACTCTAGTGTTTTGGCAGCCTAACAACGCCTTTCATTGAATGTGTCATTCACCAGTATCTGGTTAAGGCTACATCAAGAGGAATCAAACCTTAGAAATAGAACGTAGAACTACTGTATTGTGTCAAGTTTCAAGAAGCTCGCACAAACCGTGTTTGATTTAGAGTTCTAACTGCATCTGTCAATATAGGAGAAAACAGAGTGAAACCTAAAAATTCAAACTGTTACTGCAAACGAATGCTTCAACGTAAAAGAATGAAACTTGAGCATCCAAGTGGGATTGGTGTACTGATCATTACTTGAAAGTATCATGAAGATTGGATGAAAAAATATATGTTGAGATTTTGGAGACTCTAGTGTTTTGGAAGTTTGGCAACCCCTTCATATGAGTGTTATTCGCCAGTCCCTGCTTTAGGCTACATCAATGAGGAAACAAACCATAGAGATAGAACGTAGAGCTAATGTATTGTGTCAAGTTTCAAGAAGCTAGCACAAACCGTGTTTGATTTAGAGTTCGAACGCATCGGTCAATATAGTAGAAAACAGAGTGAAACCTAAAAATTCAAACTGTTACTGCAAACGAATGCTTCAACCTAGGAGAACGAAACGTGGGCATCCAAGTTTGATTGGTGTACTGCTCATTACTTGAAAGTATCATGAAGGTCGGTAGCAAAAATTTATGTTGAGATTTCAGGAGAGTCTAGTGTTATGGCAGCCTAACAACGCCTTTCATGTAATGTGTCATTCACCAGTATCTGCTTAAGGCTACATCAAGAGGAAACAAACCTTAGAGATAGAACATAGAACTACTGTATTGTGTCAAGTTTCAAGAAGCTAGCACAAACCGTGTTTGATTTAGAGTTCTAACTGCATCTGTCAATATAGGAGAAAACAGAGTGAAACCTAAAAATTCAAACTGTTACTGCAAACGAATGCTTAAAGGTAAAATAATGAAACTTGAGCATCCAAGTGGGATTGGTGTACTGATCATTACTTGAAAGTATCATGAAGATTGGATGAAAAAATATATGTTGAGATTTTGGAGACTCTAGTGTTTTGGAAGTTTGGCAACCCCTTCAATATGAGTGTTATTCGCCAGTCCCTACTTTAGGCTACATCAAGAGGAAACAAACCATAGAGATAGAACGTAGAGCTAATGTATTGTGTCAAGTTTCAAGAAGCTAGCACAAACCGTGTTTGATTTAGAGTTCGAACGCATCTGTCAATATAGTAGAAAACAGAGTGAAACCTAAAAATTCAAACTGTTACTGCAAACGAATGCTTCAACTAGGAGAACGAAACGTGGGCATCCAAGTTTGATTGGTGTACTGCTCATTACTTGAAAGTATCATGAAGGTCGGAAGCAAAAATTTATGTTGAGATTTGAGGAGACTCTAGTGTTTTGGCAGCCTAACAACGCCTTTCATTGAATGTGTCATTCACCAGTATCTGGTTAAGGCTACATCAAGAGGAATCAAACCTTAGAAATAGAACATAGAACTACTGTATTGTGTCAAGTTTCAAGAAGCTAGCACAAACCGTGTTTGATTTGGAGTTCTAACTGCATCTGTCAATATAGGAGAAAACAGAGTGAAACCTAAAAATTCAAACTGTTACTGCAAACGAATGCTTCAACGTAAAAGAACGAAACTTGAGCATCCAAGTGGGATTGGTGTACTGATCATTACTTGAAAGTATCATGAAGATTGGATGAAAAAATATATATTGAGATTTCAGGAGACTCTAGTGTTTTGGAAGTTTGGCAACTTTTTTCATTATAAGTGTTATTCGCCAGTCCCTGCTTTAGGCTTCATCAAGAGGAAACAAACCTTAGAGATAGAACGTAGAACTAATATATTGTGTCAAGTTTCAAGAAGGTAGCACAAACCGTGTTTGATATAGTTCGAACTGCATCTGTCAATATAGGAGAAAACAGAGTGAAACCTAAAAATTCAAACTGTTACTGCAAACGAATGCTTCAACCTAGGAGAACGAAACTTGGGCATCCAAGTTTGATTGGTGTACTGCTCATTACTTGAAAGTATCATGAAGGTCGGAAGCAAAAATTTATGTTGAGATTTGAGGAGACTCTAGTGTTTTGGCAGCCTAACAACGCCTTTCATTGAATGTGTCATTCACCAGTATCTGGTTAAGGCTACATCAAGAGGAATCAAACCTTAGAGATAGAACGTAGAACTACTGTATTGTGTCAAGTTTCAAGAAGCTAGCACAAACCGTGTTTGATTTAGAGTTCTAACAGCATCTGTCAATATAGGAGAAAACAGAGTGAAACCTAAAAATTCAAACTGTTACTGCAAACGAATGCTTCAACGTAAAAGAACGAAACTTGAGCATCCAAGTGGGATTGGTGTACTGATCATTACTTGAAAGTATCATGAAGATTGGATGAAAAAATATATGTTGAGATTTAAGGAGACTCTAGTGTTTTGGAAGTTTGGCAACCCCTTCAATATGAGTGTTATTCGCCAGTCCCTGCTTTAGGCTACATCAAGAGGAAACAAACCTTAGAGATAGAACGTAGAACTAATGTATTGTGTCAAGTTTGAAGAAGCTAGCACAAACCGTGTTTGACTTAGAGTTCGAACGCATCCGTCAATATAGTAGAAAACAGAGTGAAACCTAAAAATTCAAACTGTTACTGCAAACGAATGCTTCAACCTAGGAGAACGAAACGTGGGCATCCAAGTTTGATTGGTGTACTGCTCATTACTTGAAAGTATCATGAAGGTCGGTAGCAAAAATTTATGTTGAGATTTCAGGAGAGTCTAGTGTTTTGGCAGCCTAACAACGCCTTTCATTGAATGTGTCATTCACCAGTATCTGCTTAAGGCTACATCAAGAGGAAACAAACCTTAGAGATAGAACGTAGAACTACTGTATTGTGTCAAGTTTCAAGAAGCTAGCACAAACCGTGTTTGATTTAGAGTTCTAACTGCATCTGTCAATATAGGAGAAAACAGAGTGAAACCTAAAAATTCAAACTGTTACTGCAAACGAATGCTTCAACGTAAAAGAACGAAACTTGAGCATCCAAGTGGAATTGGTGTACTGATCATTACTTGAAAGTATCATGAAGATTGAATGAAAAAATATATGTTGAGATTTCAGGAGACTCTAGTGTTTTGGAAGTTTGGCAACTCCTTTCATTATAAGTGTTATTCGCCAGTCCCTGCTTTAGGCTACATCAAGAGGAAACAAACCTTAGAGATAGAAGGTAGAACTAATGTATTGTGTCAAGTTTCAAGAAGGTAGCACAAACCGTGTTTGATATAGTTCGAACTGCATCTGTCAATATAGGAGAAAACAGAGTGAAACCTAAAAATTCAAACTGTTACTGCAAACGAATGCTTCAACCTAGGAGAACGAAACTTGGGCATCCAAGTTTGATTGGTGTACTGCTCATTACTTGAAAGTATCATGAAGGTCGGAAGCAAAAATTTATGTTGAGATTTCAGGAGACTCTAGTGTTTTGGCAGCCTAACAACGCCTTTCATTGAATGTGTCATTCACCAGTATCTGGTTAAGGCTACATCAAGAGGAATCAAACCTTAGAAATAGAACGTAGAACTACTGTATTGTGTCAAGTTTCAAAAAGCTCGCACAAACCGTGTTTGATTTAGAGTTCTAACTGCATCTGTCAATATAGGAGAAAACAGAGTGAAACCTAAAAATTCAAACTGTTACTGCAAACGAATGCTTCAACGTAAAAGAATGAAACTTGAGCATCCAAGTGGGATTGGTGTACTGATCATTACTTGAAAGTATCATGAAGATTGGATGAAAAAATATATGTTGAGATTTTGGAGACTCTAGTGTTTTGGAAGTTTGGCAACCCCTTCAATATGAGTCTTATTCGCCAGTCCCTGCTTTAGGCTACATCAAGAGGAAACAAACCATAGAGATAGAACGGAGAGCTAATGTATTGTGTCAAGTTTCAAGAAGCTAGCACAAACCGTGTTTGATTTAGAGTTCGAACGCATCTGTCAATATAGTAGAAAACAGAGTGAAACCTAAAAATTCAAACTGTTACTGCAAACGAATGCTTCAACCTAGGAGAACGAAACGTGGGCATCCAAGTTTGATTGGTGTACTGCTCATTACTTGAAAGTATCATGAAGGTCGGTAGCAAAAATTTATGTTGAGATTTCGGGAGAGTCTAGTGTTATGGCAGCCTAACAACGCCTTTCATGGAATGTGTCATTCACCAGTATCTGCTTAAGGCTACATCAAGAGGAAACAAACCTTAGAGATAGAACGTAGAAATACTGTATTGTGTCAAGGTTCAAGAAGCTAGCACAAACCGTGTTTGATTTAGAGTTCTAACTGCATCTGTCAATATAGGAGAAAACAGAGTGAAACCTAAAAATTCAAACTGTTACTGCAAACGAATGCTTCAACGTAAAAGAATGAAACTTGAGCATCCAAGTGGGATTGGTGTACTGATCATTACTTGAAACTATCATGAAGATTGGATGAAAAAATATATGTTGAGATTTTGGAGACTCTAGTGTTTTGGAAGTTTGGCAACCCCTTCAATATGAGTGTTAATCGCCAGTCCCCGCTTTAGGCTACATCAAGAGGAAACAAACCTTAGAGATAGAACGTAGAACTAATGTATTGTGTCAAGTTTGAAGAAGCTAGCACAAACCGTGTTTGATTTAGAGTTCGAACGCATCCGTCAATATAGTAGAAAACAGAGTGAAACCTAAAAATTCAAACTGTTACTGCAAACGAATGCTTCAACCTAGGAGAATGAAACGTGGGCATCCAAGTTTGATTGGTGTACTGCTCATTACTTGAAAGTATCATGAAGGTCGGTAGCAAAAATTTATGTTGAGATTTCAGGAGAGTCTAGTGTTTTGGCAGCCTAACAACGCCTTTCATGGAATGTGTCATTCACCAGTATCTGCTTAAGGCTACATCAAGAGGAAACAAACCTGAGAGATAGAACGTAGAACTACTGTATTGGGTCAAGTTTCAAGAAGCTAGCACAAACCGTGTTTGATTTAGAGTTCTAACTGCATCTGTCAATACAGGAGAAAACAGAGTGAAACCTAAAAATTCAAACTGTTACTGCAAACGAATGCTTCCACGTAAAACACGAAACTTGAGCATCCAAGTGGGATTGGTGTACTGATCATTACTTGAAAGTATCATGAAGATTGGATGAAAAGATATATATTGAGATTTCAGGAGACTCTAGTGTTTTGGAAGTTTGGCAACTTTTTTCATTATAAGTGTTATTCGCCAGTCCCTGCTTTAGGCTTCATCAAGAGGAAACAAACCTTAGAGATAGAACGTAGAACTAATGTATTGTGTCAACTTTCAAGAAGCTAGCACAAACCGTGTTTCATATAGTTCGAACTGCGTCTGTCAATATAGGAGAAAACAGAGTGAAACCTAAAAATTCAAACTGTTACTGCAAACGAATGCTTCAACCTAGGAGAACGAAACTTGGGCATCCAAGTTTGATTGGTGTACTGCTCATTACTTGAAAGTATCATGAAGGTCGGAAGCAAAAATTTATGTTGTGATTTCAGGAGACTCTAGTGTTTTGGCAGCCTAACAACGCCTTTCATTGAATGTGTCATTCACCAGTATCTGGTTAAGGCAACATCAAGAGGAATCAAACCTTAGAGATAGAACGTAGAACTACTGTATTGTGTCAACTTTCAAGAAGCTAGCACAAACCGTGTTTGATTTAGAGTTCTAACTGCATCTGTCAATATAGGAGAAAACAGAGTGAAACCTAAAAATTCAAACTGTTACTGCAAACGAATGCTTCAACGTAAAAGAATGAAACTTGAGCATCCAAGTGGGATTGGTGTACTGATCATTACTTGAAAGTATCCTGAAGATTGGATGAATAAATATATGTTGAGATTTCAGGAGACTCTAGTGTTTTGGAAGTTTGTCAACCCCTTCAATATGAGTGTTATTCGCCAGTCCCTGCTTTAGGCTACATCAGGAGGAAACAAACCTTAGAGATAGAACGTAGAACTAATGTATTGTGTCAAGTTTCAAGAAGCTAGCACAAACCGTGATTGATTTGGAGTTCTAACTGCATCTGTCAATATAGGAGAAAACAGAGTGAAACCTAAAAATTCAAACTGTTACTGCAAACGAATGCTTCAACGTAAAAGAACGAAACTTGAGCATCCAAGTGGGATTGGTGTACTGATCATTACTTGAAAGTATCATGAAGATTGGATGAAAAAATATATATTGAGATTTCAGGAGACTCTAGTGTTTTGGAAGTTTGGCAACTTTTTTCATTATAAGTGTTATTCGCCAGTCCCTGCTTTAGGCTTCATCAAGAGGAAACAAACCTTAGAGATAGAACGTAGAACTAATGTATTGTGTTAAGTTTCAAGAAGGTAGCACAAACCGTGTTTGATATAGTTCGAACTGCATCTGTCAATATAGGAGAAAACAGAGTGAAACCTAAAAATTCAAACTGTTACTGCAAACGAATGCTTCAAAAGGAGAACGAAACTTGGGCATCCACGTTTGATTGGTGTACTGCTCATTACTTGAAAGTATCATGAAGGTCGGAAGCAAAAATTTATGTTGAGATTTCAGGAGACTCTAGAGTTTTGGCCGCCTAACAACGCCTTTCATTGAATGTTTCATTCACCAGTATCTGCTTAAAGCTACATCAAGAGGAAACAAACCTTAGAGATATAACGTAGAACTACTGTATTGTGTCAAGTTTCAAGAAGCTAGCACAAACCGTGTTTGATTTAGAGTTGTAACATGCATCTGTCATTATAGGAGAAAACAGAGTGAAACCTAAAAATTCAAACTGTTACTGCAAACGAATGCTTCAACGTAAAAGAACGAAACTTGAGCATCCAAGTGGGATTGGTGTACTGATCATTACTTGAAAGTATCATGAAGATTGGATGAAAAAATATATGTTGAGATTTCAGGAGACTCTAGTGTTTTGGAAGTTTGGCAACCCCTTCAATATGAGTGTTATTCGCCAGTCCCTGCTTTAGGCTACATCAAGAGGAAACAAACCTTAGAGATAGATCATAGAACTACTGTATTGTGTCAAGTTTCAAGAAGCTAGCACAAACCGTGTTTGATTTAGAGTTCGAACGCATCTGTCAATATAGTAGAAAACAGAGTGAAACCTAAAAATTCAAACTGTTACTGCAAACGAATGCTTCAACCTAGGAGAATGAAACGTGGGCATCCAAGTTTGATTGGTGTACTGCTCATTACTTGAAAGTATCATGAAGGTCGGAAGCAAAAATTTATGTTGAGATTTCAGGAGACTCTAGTGTTTTGGCAGCATAACAACGCCTTTCATTGAATGTGTCATTCACCAGTATCTGCTTAAGTCTACATCAAGAGGAAACAAACCTTAGAGATAGAACGTAGAACTACTGTATTGTGTCAAGTTTCAAGAAGGTAGCACAAACCGTGTTTGATTTGGAGTTCTAACTGCATCTGTCAATATAGTAGAAAACAGAGTGAAACCTAAAAAATCAAACTGTTACTGCAAACGAATGCTTCAACGTAAAAGAACGAAACTTGAGCATCCAAGTGGGATTGATGTACTGATCATTACTTGAAAGTATCATGAAGATTGGATGAAAAAATATATATTGAGATTTCAGGAGACTCTAGTGTTTGGGAAGTTTGGCAACTCCTTTCATTATAAGTTTTATTCGCCAGTCCCTGCTTTAGGCTACATCAAGAGGAAACAAACCTTAGAGATAGAACGTAGAACTAATGTATTGTGTCAAGTTTCAAGAAGCTAGCACAAACCGTGTTTGATATAGTTCGAACTGCGTCTGTCAATATAGGAGAAAACAGAGTGAAACCGAAAAATTCAAACTGTTACTGCAAACGAATGCTTCAACCTAGGAGAACGAAACTTGGGCATCCAAGTTTGATTGGTGTACTGCTCATTACTTGAAAGTATCATGAAGGTCGGAAGCAAAAATTTATGTTGAGATTTCAGGAGACGCTAGTGTTTCGGCTGCCTAACAACGCCTTTCATGGAATGTGTCATTCACCAGTATCTGCTTAAGGCTACATCAAGAGGAAACAAACCTTAGAGATAGAACGTAGATCTACTGTATTGTGTCAAGTTTCAAGAAGCTAGCACAAACCGTGTTTGATTTAGAGTTCTAACTGCATCTGTCAATATAGGAGAAAACAGAGTGAAACCTAAAAATTCAAACTGTTACTGCAAACGAATGCTTCAACGTAAAAGAACGAAACTTGAGCATCCAAGTGGAATTGGTGTACTGATCATTACTTGAAAGTATCATGAAGATTGGATGAAAAAATATATGTTGAGATTTCAGGAGACTCTAGTGTTTTAGAAGTTTGGCAAGCCCTTCAATATGAGTGTTATTCGCCAGTCCCTTCTTTAGGCTACATCAAGAGGAAACAAACCGTAGAGATAGAACGTAGAACTAATGTGTTGTGTCAAGTTTCAAGAAGCTAGCACAAACCGTGTTTGATTTAGAGTTCGAACGCATCTGTCAATATAGTAGAAAACAGAGTGAAACCTAAAAATTCAAACTGTTACTGCAAACGAACGCTTCAACCTAGGAGAACGAAACGTGGGCATCCAAGTTTGATTGGTGTACTGCTCATTACTTGAAAGTATCATGAAGGTCGGTAGCAAAAATTTATGTTGAGATTTCAGGAGACTCTAGTGTTTTGGCAGCCTAACAACGCCTTTCATGGAATGTGTCATTCACCAGTATCTGCTTAAGGCTACATCAAGAGGAAACAAACCTTAGAGATAGAAAGTAGAACTACTGTATTGTGTCAAGTTTCAAGAAGCTAGCACAAACCGTGTTTGATTTAGAGTTCTAACTGCATCTGTCAATATAGGACAAAACAGAGTGAAACCTAAAAATTCAAACTGTTACTGCAAAGGAATGCTTCAACCTTGGAGAACGAAACGTGGGCATCCAAGTTTGATTGGTGTACTGCTCATTACTTGAAAGTATCAAGGTCGGGTAGCAAAAAATTTATGTTGAGATTTCAGGAGAAGTCTAGTGTTTTGGCAGCCTAACAACGCCTTTCATGGAATGTGTCATTCACCAGTATCTGCTTAAGGCTACATCAAGAGGAAACAAACCTTAGAGATAGAACGTAGAACTAATGTATTGTGTCAAGTTTCAAGAAGCTAGCACAAACCGTGTTTGATTTGGAGTTCTAACTGCATCTGTCAATATAGGAGAAAACAGAGTGAAACCTAAAAATTCAAACTCTTACTGCAAACGAATGCTTCAACGTAAAAGAATGAAACTTGAGCATCCAAGTGGGATTGGTGTACTGATCATTACTTGAAAGTATCATGAAGATTGGATGAATAAATATATGTTGAGATTTCAGGAGACTCTAGTGTTTTTGGAAGTTTGGCAACTTTTTTCATTATAAGTGTTATTCGCCAGTCCCTGCTTTAGGCTTCATCAAGAGGAAACAAACCTTAGAGATAGAACGTAGAACTAATGTATTGTGTCAAGATTCAAGAAGCTAGCACAAACCGTGTTTGATATAGTTCGAACTGCGTCTGTCAATATAGGAGAAAACAGAGTGAAACCTAAAATTCAAACTGTTACTGCAAACGAATGCTTCAACCTAGGAGAACGAAACTTGTGCTTCCAAGTTTGATTGGTGTACTGCTCATTACTTGAAAGTATCATGAAGGTCGGAAGCAAAAATTTTTGTTGAGATTTCAGGAGACTCTAGTGTTTTGGCAGCCTAACAACGCCATTCATTGAATGTGTCATTCACCAGTATCTGGTTAAGGCTACATCAAGAGGAATCACACCTTAGAAATAGAACGTAGAACTACTGTATTCTGTCAAGTTTCAAGAAGCTAGCACAAACCGTGTTTGATTTAGAGTTCTAACTGCATCTGTCAATATAGGAGAAAACAGAGTGAAACCTAAAAATTCAAACTGTTACTGCAAACGAATGCTTCAACGTAAAAGAATGAAACTTGAGCATCCAAGTGGGATTGGTGTACTGATCATTACTTGAAAGTATCATGAAGATTGGATGAATAAATATATGTTGAGATTTCAGGAGACTCTAGTGTTTTGGAAGTTTGGCAACCCCTTCAATATGAGTGTTATTCGCCAGTCCCTGCTTTAGGCTACATCAAGAGGAAACAAACCTTAGAGATAGAACGTAGAACTAATGTATTTTGTCAAGTTTCAAGAAGCTAGCACAAACCGTGTTTGATTTGGAGTTCTAACTGCATCTGTCAATATAGGAGAAAACAGAGTGAAACCTAAAAATTCAAACTGTTACTGCAAACGAATGCTTCAACGTAAAAGAACGAAACTTGGGCATCCAAGTGGAATTGGTGTACAGATCATTACTTGAAAGTATCATGAAGATTGAATGAAAAAATATATGTTGAGATTTCAGGAGACTCTAGTGTTTTGGAAGTTTGGCAACTCCTTTCATTATAAGTGTTATTCGCCAGTCCCTGCTTTAGGCTACATCAAGAGGAAACAAACCTTAGAGATAGAAGGTAGAACTAATGTATTGTGTCAAGTTTCAAGAAGCTAGCACAAACCATGTTTGATATAGTTCGAACTGCATCTGTCAATATAGGAGAAAACAGAGTGAAACCTAAAAATTCAAACTGTTACTGCAAACGAATGCTTCAACCTAGGAGAACGAAACGTGGGCATCCAAGTTTGATTGGTGTACTGCTCATTACTTGAAAGTATCATGAAGGTCGGTAGCAAAAATTTATGTTGAGATTTCAGGAGAGTCTAGTGTTTTGGCAGCCTAACAACGCCTTTCATGGAATGTGTCATTCACCAGTATCTGCTTAAGGCTACATCAAGAGGAAACAAACCTTAGAGATAGAACGTAGAACTACTGTATTGTGTCAAGTTTCAAGAAGCTAGCACAAACCGTGTTTGATTTAGAGTTCTAACTGCATCTGTCAATATAGGAGAAAACAGAGTGAAACCTAAAATTTCAAACTGTTACTGCAAACGAATGCTTCAATGTAAAAGAATGAAACTTGAGCATCCAAGTGGGATTGGTGTACTGATCATTACTTGAAAGTATCATGAAGATTGGATGAAAAAATATATGTTGAGATTTTGGAGACTCTAGTGTTTTGGAAGTTTGGCAACCCCTTCAATATGAGTGTTAATCGCCAGTCCCTCCTTTAGGCTACATCAAGAGGAAACAAACCTTAGAGATAGAACGTAGAACTATTGTATTGTGTCAAGTTTGAAGAAGCTAGCACAAACCGTGTTTGATTTAGAGTTTGAACGCATCCGTCAATATAGTAGAAAACAGAGTGAAACCTAAAAATTCAAACTGTTACTGCAAACGAATGCTTCAACCTAGGAGAACGAAACGTGGGCATCCAAGTTTGATTGGTGTACTGCTCATTACTTGAAAGTATCATGAAGGTCGGTAGCAAAAATTTATGTTGAGATTTCAGGAGAGTCTAGTGTTTTGGCAGCCTAAAAACGCCTTTCATGGAATGTGTCATTCACCAGTATCTGCATAAGGCTACATCAAGAGGAAACAAACCTTAGAGATAGAACGTAGAACTACTGTATTGTGTCAAGTTTCAAGAAGCTAGCACAAACCGTGTTTGATTTAGAGTTCTAACTGCATCTGTCAATATAGGAGAAAACAGAGTGAAACCTAAAAATTCAAACTGTTACTGCAAACGAATGCTTCAACGTAAAAGAATGAAACTTAAGCATCCAAGTGGGATTTGTGTACTGATCATTACTTGAAAGTATCATGAAGATTGGATGAAAAAATATATGTTGAGATTTTGGTGACTCTAGTGTTTTGGAAGTTTGGCAACCCCTTCAATATGAGTGTTAATCGCCAGTCCCTGCTTTAGGCTACATCAAGACGAAACAAACCTTAGAGATAGAACGTAGACTAATGTATTGTGTCAAGTTTGAAGAAGCTAGCACAAACCATGTTTGATTTAGAGTTCGAACGCATCCGTCAATATAGTAGAAAACAGAGTGAAACCTAAAAATTCAAACTGTTACTGCAAACGAATGCTTCAACCTAGGAGAACGAAACGTGGGCATCCAAGTTTGATTGGTGTACTGCTCATTATTTGAAAGTATCATGAAGGTCGGTAGCAAAAATTTATGTTGAGATTTCAGGAGAGTCTAGTGTTTTGGCAGCCTAACAACGCCTTTCATGGAATGTGTCATTCACCAGTATCTGCTTAAGGCTACATCAAGAGGAAACAAACCTTAGAGATAGAACGTAGAACTACTGTATTGTGTCAAGTTTCAAGAAGCTAGCACAAACCGTGTTTGATTTAGAGTTCTAACGGCATCTGTCAATATAGGAGAAAACAGAGTGAAACCTAAAAATTCAAACTGTTACTGCAAACGAATGCTTCAACATAAAGAACGAAACTTGAGCATCCAAGTGGGATTGGTGTACTGATCATTACTTGAAAGTATCATGAAGATTGGATGAAAAGATATATATTGAGATTTCAGGAGACTCTAGTGTTTTGGAAGTTTGGCAACTTTTTTCATTATAAGTGTTATTCGCCAGTCCCTGCTTTAGGCTTCATCAAGAGGAAACAAACCTTAGAGATAGAACGTAGAACTAATGTATTGTGTCAAGTTTCAAGAAGCTAGCACAAACCGTGTTTCATATAGTTCGAACTGCGTCTGTCAATATAGGAGAAAACAGAGTGAAACCAAAAATTCAAACTGTTACTGCAAACGAATGCTTCAACCTAGGAGAACGAAACTTGGGCTTCCAAGTTTGATTGGTGTACTGCTCATTACTTGAAAGTATCATGAAGGTCGGAAGCAAAAATTTATGTTGAGATTTCAGGAGACTCTAGTGTTTTGGCAGCCTAACAACGCCTTTCATGGAATGTGTCATTCACCAGTATCTGGTTAAGGCTACATCAAGAGGAATCAAACCTTAGAAATAGAACGTAGAAACTACTGTATTGTGTCAAGTTTCCAGAAGCTAGCACAAACCGTGTTTGATTTAGAGTTCTAACTGCATCTGTCAATATAGGAGAAAACAGAGTGAAACCTAAAAATTCAAACTGTTTCTGCAAACGAATGCTTCAACGTAAAAGAATGAAACTTGAGCATCCAAGTGGGATTGGTGTACTGATCATTACTTGAAAGTATCATGAAGATTGGATGAATAAATATATGTTGAGATTTCAGGAGACTCTAGTGTTTTGGAAGTTTGGCAACCCCTTCAATATGAGTGTTATTCGCCAGTCCCTGCTTTAGGCTACATCAAGAGGAAACAAACCTTAGAGATAGAACGTAGAACTAATGTATTGTGTCAAGTTTCAAGAAGCTAGCACAAACCGTGTTTGATTTGGAGTTCTAACTGCATCTGTCAATATAGGAGAAAACAGAGTGAAACCTAAAAATTCAAACTGTTACTGCAAACGAATGCTTCAACGTAAAAGAACGAAACTTGGGCATCCAAGTGGAATTGGTGTACTGATCATTACTTGAAAGTATCATGAAGATTGAATGAAAAAATATATGTTGAGATTTCAGGAGACTCTAGTGTTTTGGAAGTTTGGCAACTCCTTTCATTATAAGTGTTATTCGCCAGTCCCTGCTTTAGGCTACCTCAAGAGGAAACAAACCTTACAGATAGAAGGTAGAACTAATTTATTGTGTCAAGTTTCAAGAAGCTAGCACAAACCGTGTTTGATATAGTTCGAACTGCATCTGTCAATATAGGAGAAAACAGAGTGAAACCTAAAAATTCAAACTGTTACTGCAAACGAATGCTTCAACCTAGGAGAACGAAACGTGGGCATCCAAGTGTGATTGGTGTACTGCTCATTACTTGAAAGTATCATGAAGGTCGGTAGCAAAATTTATGTTGAGATTTCAGGAGACTCTAGTGTTTTGGCAGCCTAACAACGCCTTTCATGGAATGTGTCATTCACCAGTATCTGCTTAAGGCTACATCAAGAGGAAACAAACCTTAGAGATAGAACGTAGACTACTGTATTGTGTCAAGTTTCAAGAAGCTAGCACAAACCGTGTTTGATTTAGAGTTCTAACTGAATCTGTCAATATAGGAGAAAACAGAGTGAAACATAAAAATTCAAACTGTTACTGCAAACGAATGCTTCAACGTAAAAGAATGAAACTTGAGCATCCAAGTGGGATTGGTGTACTGATCATTACTTGAAAGTATCATGAAGATTGGTTGAAAAAATATATGTTGAGATTTTGGAGACTCTAGTGTTTTGGAAGTTTGGCAACCCCTTCAATATGAGTGTTAATCGCCAGTCCCTGCTTTAGGCTACATCAAGAGGAAACAAACCTTAGAGATAGAACGTAGAACTAATGTATTGTGTCAAGTTTGAAGAAGCTAGCACAAACCGTGTTTGATTTAGAGTTCGAACGCATCCGTCAATATAGTAGAAAACAGAGTGAAACCTAAAAATTCAAACTGTTACTGCAAACGAATGCTTCAACCTAGGAGAACGAAACGTGGGCATCCAAGTTTGATTGGTGTACTGCTCATTACTTGAAAGTATCATGAAGGTCGGTAGCAAAAATTTATGTTGAGATTTCAGGAGAGTCTAGTGTTTTGGCAGCCTAACAACGCCTTTCATGGAATGTGTCATTCACCAGTATCTGCTTAAGGCTACATCAAGAGGAAACAAACCTTAGAGATAGAACGTAGAACTACTGTATTGTGTCAAGTTTCAAGAAGCTAGCACAAACCGTGTTTGATTTAGAGTTCTAACTGCATCTGTCAATATAGGAGAAAACAGAGTGAAACCTAAAAAATTCAAACTGTTACTGCAAACGAATGCTTCAACGTAAAAGAATGAAACTTGAGCATCCAAGTGGGATTGGTGTACTGATCATTACTTGAAAGTATCATGAAGATTGGATGAAAAAATATATGTTGAGATTTTGGAGACTCTAGTGTTTTGGAAGTTTGGCAACCCCTTCAATATGAGTGTTAATCGCCAGTCCCTCCTTTAGGCTACATCAAGAGGAAACAAACCTTAGAGATAGAACGTAGAACTAATGTATTGTGTCAAGTTTGAAGAAGCTAGCACAAACCGTGTTTGATTTAGAGTTTGAACGCATCCGTCAATATAGTAGAAAACAGAGTGAAACCTAAAAATTCAAACTGTTACTGCAAACGAATGCTTCAACCTAGGAGAACGAAACGTGGGCATCCAAGTTTGATTGGTGTACTGCTCATTACTTGAAAGTATCATGAAGGTCGGTAGCAAAAATTTATGTTGAGATTTCAGGAGAGTCTAGTGTTTTGGCAGCCTAAAAACGCCTTTCATGGAATGTGTCATTCACCAGTATCTGCAAAGGCTACATCAAGAGGAAACAAACCTTAGAGATAGAACGTAGAACTACTGTATTGTGTCAAGTTTCAAGAAGCTAGCACAAACCGTGTTTGATTTAGAGTTCTAACTGCATCTGTCAATATAGGAGAAAACAGAGTGAAACCTAAAAATTCAAACTGTTACTGCAAACGAATGCTTCAACGTAAAAGAATGAAACTTAAGCATCCAAGTGGGATTTGTGTACTGATCATTACTTGAAAGTATCATGAAGATTGGATGAAAAAATATATGTTGAGATTTTGGAGACTCTAGTGTTTTGGAAGTTTGGCAACCCCTTCAATATGAGTGTTAATCGCCAGTCCCTGCTTTAGGCTACATCAAGAGGAAACAAACCTTAGAGATAGAACGTAGACTAATGTATTGTGTCAAGTTTGAAGAAGCTAGCACAAACCATGTTTGATTTAGAGTTCGAACGCATCCGTCAATATAGTAGAAAACACAGTGAAACCTAAAAAATCCAAACTGTTACTGCAAACGAATGCTTCAACATAGGAGAACGAAACGTGGGCATCCAAGTTTGATTGGTGTACTGCTCATTATTTGAAAGTATCATGAAGGTCGGTAGCAAAAATTTATGTTGAGATTTCAGGAGAGTCTAGTGTTTTGGCAGCCTAACAACGCCTTTCATGGAATGTGTCATTCACCAGTATCTGCTTAAGGCTACATCAAGAGGAAACAAACCTTAGAGATAGAACGTAGAACTACTGTATTGTGTCAAGTTTCAAGAAGCTAGCACAAACCGTGTTTGATTTAGAGTTCTAACGCCATCTGTCAATATAGGAGAAAACAGAGAACGAAACTTGAGCATCCAAGTGGGATTGGTGTACTGATCATTACTTGAAAGTATCATGAAGATTGGATGAAAAGATATATATTGAGATTTCAGGAGACTCTAGTGTTTTGGAAGTTTGGCAACTTTTTTCATTATAAGTGTTATTCGCCAGTCCCTGCTTTAGGCTTCATCAAGAGGAAACAAACCTTAGAGATAGAACGTAGAACTAATGTATTGTGTCAAGTTTCAAGAAGCTAGCACAAACCGTGATTGATTTGGAGTTCTAACTGCATCTGTCAATATAGGAGAAAACAGAGTGAAACCTAAAAATTCAAACTGTTACTGCAAACGAATGCTTCAACGTAAAAGAACGAAACTTGAGCATCCAAGTGGGATTGGTGTACTGATCATTACTTGAAGTATCATGAAGATTGGATGAAAAAATATATATTGAGATTTCAGGAGACTCTAGTGTTTTGGAAGTTTGGCAACTTTTTTCATTATAAGTGTTATTCGCCAGTCCCTGCTTTAGGCTTCATCAAGAGGAAACAAACCTTAGAGATAGAACGTAGAACTAATGTATTGTGTTAGTTTCAAGAAGGTAGCACAAACCGTGTTTGATATAGTTCGAACTGCATCTGTCAATATAGGAGAAAAACAGAGTGAAACCTAAAAATTCAAACTGTTACTGCAAACGAATGCTTCAAAAGGAGAACGAAACTTCGGCATCCACGTTTGATTGGTGTACTGCTCATTACTTGAAAGTATCATGAAGGTCGGAAGCAAAAATTTAATGTTGAGATTTCAGGAGACTCTAGAGTTTTGGCCGCCTAACAACGCCTTTCATTGAATGTTTCATTCACCAGTATCTGCTTAAAGCTACATCAAGAGGAAACAAACCTTAGAGATATAACGTAGAACTACTGGTATTGTGTCAAGTTTCAAGAAGCTAGCACAAACCGTGTTTGATTTAGAG
>NW_027513963.1:52303-112067 GCF_048772815.1 Callospermophilus lateralis | reverse complement strand
TGATTCATGGTGGTAATGATCAGTACACAAATCCCACTTGGCTGACCAAATTTTGTTCTTCTAGGTTGAAGCGTTCGTCTACAGTAGCAGTTTTTATATTTAGGATTCACTCTGTGCTCTATATATAGATAGATGAATTTGGAACTCTAAATCCAACATGGTTTGTAGTAGCTCTTTGAAACTTGACAAAATAAGGAACTTCTCAGCTTTGACTCTATTTTTTGTTTCGTCTTCAAGTAGCCCTAGGCACAGACTGTGGAAAAGCACTTTCATTGAGAGGGGTTGCCAAGCTTATAAAAAATAACGAGTTTCCGAAATACCAGCAAATATGTTTTCACCCAATATTGATGCTACTTGGTGGTAATGATCAGTACACAAATCCCACTTGGCTCACCAAATTTTGTTCTTCTAGGTTGAAGCATTCGTCTACAGTAGCAGTTTTTATATTTAGGTTTCACTCTGTTCGCTCGTATATAGACAGATGAATTTGGAACTCTAAATCCAATATTGTTTGTAGTAGCTCTTTGAATCTTGACAAAATAAAGGAGTGCTCGGTTTTGTCTCTATAGTTTGTTTCCGCTTCAAGTAGTCCTAAGCAGAGACTGTGGAAAAGCAGTTTCATTGAGAGGGGTTACCAAGCTTCCAAGAAAATACGAGTTTCCGAAATACCAGCAAATATTTTTTCACCCAATATTCATGATACTTGGTGGTACTGATAGGTACACAAATCGCACTTGGCTCACCAAATTTTGTTCTGCTCGGTTGAAGCGTTCGTCTACAGTAGCAGTTTTTATATTTAGGTTTCACTCTGTTCTCTCCTATATAGATAGATGAATTTGGAACTCTAAATCCAACATGGTTTGTAGTAGCTCTTTGAAACTTGACAAAATAAAGGAGTTCTCAGGTTTGTCTCTATGGTTTGTTTCCTCTTCAAGTAGCCCTGGGCACAGACGGTGGAAAAGCACTTTCATTGAGATTTTGCCAAGCTTCTAAGAAATAACGAGTTTCCGAAATACCAGCAAATATGTTTTCACCCAATATTGATGCTACTTGGTGGTAATGATCAGTACACAAATCCCACTTGGCTCACCAAATTGTGTTTTTCTAGGTTGAAGCGTTCATCTACAGTAGCAGTTTTTATATTTAGGTTTCCCTCTGTTCTCTATATATAGATAGATGAATTTGGAACTCTAAATCCAACATGGTTTGGAGTAGCTGTTTGAAACTTGACAAAATACAGGAGTTCTCAGTTTTCTCTCTATGGTTTGTTTCCTCTTCAAGTAGCCCTAAGCAGAGACTGTGGAAAAGCACTTTCATTGAAAGGGGTTGCGAAGCTTCCAAGAAATAACGAGTTTCCAAAATACCAGCAAATATTTTTTCACCCAATCTTGATGATACTAGTGGTAATGACCAGTACACAAATCCCACGTGGCTCACCAAATTTTGTTCTTCTAGGTTGAAGCGATCCTTTACAGTAGCAGTTTTTATTTTTAGGTTTCTCTGTTCTCTCCTATATAGATAGATGAATTTGGAACTCTAAATCCAACATGGTTTGTAGTAGCTCTTTGAAACTTGACAAAATAAAGTACTTCTCAGTTTTGACTCTATTTTTTGTTTCGTCTTCAAGTAGCCCTAGGCACAGATTGTGGAAAAGCACTTTCTTTGAGAGGGGATGCCAAGCTTATAAGAAATAACGAGTTTCCGAAATACCAGCAAATATGTTTTCACCCAATATTGATGCTACTTGGTGGTATAGATCAGTACACAAATCCCACTTGGCTCACCAAATTTTGTTCTTCTAGATTGAAACATTCGTCTACAGTAGCAGTTTTCATATGTAGGTTTCACTCTGTTCTCTACTATATAGATAGATGAATTTGGCACTCTAAATCCAACATGGTTTGTAGTAGCTCTTTGAAACTTGACAAAATAAAGGAGTTCTCAGTTTTGTCTCTATGTTTTGTATCCTCTTCAAGTAGCCCTAGGCACATACTGTGGAAAAGCACTTTCATTGAGAGGGGTTTCCAAGCTTCTAGGAAATAACGAGTTTCCGAAATACCAGCAAATATTTTTTCACCCAATCTTGATGATACTTGGTGGTAATGATCAGTACTCAAATCCCACTTGGCTCACCAAATGTTGTTCTTCTAGGTTGAAGCGTTCTATTACAGTAGCAGTTTTTATTTTTAGGTTTCACTCTGTTCTCTTGTATATAGATAGATGAATTTGGAACTCTAAATCCAACATGGTTTGTAGTAGCTCTTTGAAACATGAAAAAATTAAGGAGTTCTGAGTTTTGTCTCTATGGTTTGTTTCCTCTTCAAGTAGCCCTAAGCAGAGACTGTGGAAAAGCACTTTCATTGAAAGGGGTTGCGAAGCTTCCAAGAAATTACGAGTTTCCGAAATACCAGGAAATATTTTTTCATCAAATCTTGATGATACCTCGTGGTAATGACAAGTATACAAAGGCCACTTGGCTCACCAAATTTTGTTCTTCGAGGTTGAAGCGTTCGTTTACAGTAGCAGTTTTTATTTTTAGTTTTCTCTCTGTTCTCTCCTATATAGATAGATGAATTTGGAACTCTAAATCCAACATGGTTTGTAGTAGCTTTTTGAATCTTGACAAAATAAAGGAGTTCTCAGTTTTGTCTCTATGGTTTGTTTCCTCTTCAAGTAGCCCTAGGCACAGACTGTGGAAAAGCAATTTCATTGAAAGGGGTTGTCAAGCTTCTAAGGAATAACGAGTTTCAAAATACCAGGAAGAATTTCTTCACCCAATCTTGATGATTCATGGTGGTAATGATCAGTGCACAAATCCCACTTGCCTGACCAAATTTTGTTCTTCTAGGTTGAAGCGTTCGTCTACAGTAGCAGTTTTTATATTTAGGTTTCACTCTGTTCTCTATATATAGATAGATGAATTTGGAACTCTAAATCCAACATGGTTTGTAGTAGCTCTTTGAAACGTGACAAAATAAAGTACTTCTCTGTTTTGACTCTATTTTTTGTTTCGTCTTCAAGTAGCCCTAAGCACAGACTGTGGAAAAGCACTTTCATTTAGAGGGGTTGCCAAGCTTATAAGAAATAACGAGTTTCCGAAATACCAGCAAATATGTTTTCACCCAATATTGATGCTACTTGGTGGTAATGATCAGTACACAAATCCCACTTGGCTCACCAAATTGTGTTTTTCTAGGTTGAAGCGTTCGTCTACAGTAGCAGTTTTTATATTTAGGTTTCCCTCTGTTCTCTATATATAGATAGATGAATTTGGAACTCTAAATCCAACATGGTTTGGAGTAGCTGTTTGAAACTTGACAAAATAAAGGAGTTCTCAGTTTTCTCTCTATGGTTTGTTTCCTCTTCAAGTAGCCCTAAACAGAGACTGTGGAAAAGCACTTTCATTGAAAGGGGTTGCGAAGCTTCCAAGAAATAACGAGTTTCCAAAATACCAGCAAATATTTTTTCACCCAATCTTGATTATACTAGTGGTAATGACCAGTACACAAATCCCACGTGGCTCACCAAATTTTGTTCTTCTAGGTTGAAGCGATCCTTTACAGTAGCAGTTTTTATTTTTAGGTTTCTCTGTTCTCTCCTATATAGATAGATGAATTATAACTCTAAATCCAACATGGTTTGTAGTAGCTCTTTGAAACTTGACAAAATAAAGTACTTCTCAGTTTTGACTCTATTTTTTGTTTCGTCTTCAAGTAGCCCTAGGCACAGACTGTGGAAAAGCACTTTCATTGAGAGGGGTTGCCAAGCTTATAAGAAATAACGAGTTTCCGAAATACCAGCAAATATGTTTTCACCCAATATTGATGCTACTTGGTGGTATAGATCAGTACACAATTCCCACTTGGCTCACCAAATTTTGTTCTTCTAGATTGAAACATTCGTCTACAGTAGCAGTTTTCATATGTAGGTTTCACTCTGTTCTCTACTATATAGATAGATGAATTTGGCACTCTAAATCCAACATGGTTTGTAGTAGCTCTTTGAAACTTGACAAAATAAAGGAGTTCTCAGTTTTTTCTCTATGTTTTGTTTCCTCTTCAAGTAGCCCTAGGCACAGACTGTGGAAAAGCACTTTCATTGAGAGGGGTTTTCAAGCATCTAGGAAATAACGAGTTTCCGAAATACCAGCAAATATTTTTTCACCCAATCTTGATGATACTTGGTGGTAATGATCAGTACACAAATCCCACTTGGCTTAACAAATGTTGTTATTCTAGGTTAAAGCGTTCGATTACAGTAGCAGTTTTTATTTTTTGGTTTCACTCTGTTCTCTTCTATATAGATATATGAATTTGGAACTCTAAATCCAACATGGTTTGTAGTAGCTCTTTGAAACTTGAAAAAATTAAGGAGTTCTGAGTTTTGTGTCTATGGTTTGTTTCCTCTTCAAGTAGCCCTAAGAAGAGACTGTGGAAAAGCACTTTCATTGAAAGGGGTTGTGAAGCTTCCAAGAAATTACGAGTTTCCGAAATACCAGCAAATATTTTTTCATGAAAACTTGATGATACCTCGTGGTAATGACAAGTATACAAAGCCCACTTCGCTCACCAAATTTTGTTCTTCTTGGTTGAAGCTTTCGTTTACAGTAGTAGTTTTTATTATTAGGTTTCTCTCTGTTCTCTTCTATATAGATAGATGAATTTGGAACTCTAAATCCAACATGGTTTGTAGTAGCTTTTTGAATCTTGACAAAATAAAGGAGTTCTCAGTTTTGTCTCTATGGTTTGTTTCCTCTTCAAGTAGCCCTAGGCACAGACTGTGGAAAAGCACTTTCATTTAAAGGGGTTGCCAAGCTCCTAAGGAATAACGAGTTTTAAAATACCAGGAAATATTTCTTCACCCAATCTTGATGATTCATGGTGGTAATGATCAGTACCCAAATCCCACTTGGCTGACCAAATTTTGTTCTTCTAGGTTGAAGGGTTCGTCTACAGTAGCAGTTTTTATATTTAGGTTTCACTCTGTTCTCTATATATAGATAGATGAATTTGGAACTCTAAATCCAACATGGTTTGTAGTAGCTGTTCGAAACTTGACAAAATACAGGAGTTCTCAGTTTTCTCTCTATGGTTTGTTTCCTCTTCAAGTAGCCCTAAGCGGTGACTGTGGAAAAGCACTTTCATTGAAAGGGGTTGCCAAGCTCCCAAGAAATAACGACTTTCGGAAATACCAGCAAATATTTTTTTACCCAATCTTGATGATACTTATTGGTAATGACAAGTATACAAAGTCCACTTGGCTCACCAAATTTTGTTCTTCTAGGTTGAAGCGTTCCTTTACAGTAGCAGTTTTTATTTTTAGGTATCTCTCTGTTCTCTCCTATATAAATAGATAAATTTGGAACTCTAAATCAAACATGGTTTGTAGTAGGTTTTTGAATCTTTACAAAATAAAGGAGTTCCCAGTTTTGTCTCTATGGTTTGTTTCCTCTTCAAGTAGCCCTAAGCAGAAACTGTGGAAAAGCACTTTCATTGAAAGGTGTTGCCAAGCTTCCAAGAAATTACGAGTTTCCGAAATACCAGGAAATATTTTATCACCCAATCTTGATGATACTTGGTGGTAATGATCAGTACACAAATCCCACTTGACTCACCAAATTTTGTTCTTCTAGGTTGAAGCATTCATCTACAGTAGCAGTTTTCATATGTATGTTTCACTCTGTTCTCTACTAAATAGATAGATAAATTTGGCACTCTAAATCCAACATGGTTTGTAGTAGCTCTTTGAAAATTGACAAAATAAAGGAGTTCTCAGTTTTGTCTCTATGGTTTGTTTCCTATTCAAGTAGCCCTAGGCACAGACTGTGGAAAAGCACATTCATTGAAAGGGGTTGCCAAGCTTCTAAGGAATAACGATTTTCAAAATACCAGGAAATATTTCTTCACCCAATCTTGATGATTCATGGTGGTAATGATCAGTACACAAATCCCACTTGGCTGACCAAATTTTGTTCTTCTAGGTTGAAGCGTTCGTCTACAGTAGCAGTTTTTATATTTAGGATTCACTCTGTGCTCTATATATAGATAGATGAATTTGGAACTCTAAATCCAACATGGTTTGTAGTAGCTCTTTGAAACTTGACAAAATAAGGAACTTCTCAGCTTTGACTCTATTTTTTGTTTCGTCTTCAAGTAGCCCTAGGCACAGACTGTGGAAAAGCACTTTCATTGAGAGGGGTTGCCAAGCTTATAAAAAATAACGAGTTTCCGAAATACCAGCAAATATGTTTTCACCCAATATTGATGCTACTTGGTGGTAATGATCAGTACACAAATCCCACTTGGCTCACCAAATTTTGTTCTTCTAGGTTGAAGCATTCGTCTACAGTAGCAGTTTTCATATGTAGGTTTCACTCTGTTCTCTACTATATAGATAGATGAATTTGGCACTCTAAATCCAACATGGTTCGTAGTAGCTCTTTGAAACTTGACAAAATAAAAAAGTTCTCAGTTTTGTCTCTATGTTTTGTTTCCTCTTCAAGTAGCCCTAGGCAAAGACTGTGGAAAAGCACTTTCATTGAGAGGGGTTGCCAAGCTTCTAAGAAATAACGAGTTTCCGAAATACCAGCAAATATGTTTTCACCCAATCTTGATGATATTTGGTGGTGAAGATCGGTACACAAATCCCACTTGGCTCACCAAATTTTGTTCTTCTACGTTGAAGCGTTCGTCTACAGTAGCAGTTTTTATATTTAGGTTTCCCTCTGTTCTCTCCTATATAGATAGATGAATTTGTAACTCTAAATCCAACATGGTTTGCAGTAGCTCTTTGAAACTTGGCAAAATAAAGTAGTTCTCAGTTTTGTCTCTATGTTTTGTTTCCTGTTCAAGTAGACCTAGGCACAGACTGTGGAAAAGCACTTTCATTGAGAGGGGTTGCCAAGCTTCTAAGAAATAACGAGTTTCCGAAATACCAGCAAATATTTTTTTACCCAATCTTGATGATATTGGTGGTAATGATTAGTACACAAATCCCATTTGGCTCACCAAATTTTGTTCTTCTAGGTTGAAGCACGCGTTTACAGTAGCAGTTTTTATTTTTAGGTTTCACTCTGTTCTCTCATATATAGATAGAAGAATTTGGAACTCTAAATCCAACATGGTTTGTAGTAGCTCTGTGAAACTTGACAAAATAAAGGAGTTCTCAGTTTTGTCTCTATGGATTGTTTCCTCTTCAAGTAGCCATAGGCACTGAGTGTTGAAATGCACTTTCATTGAGAGGGGTTGCCAAGCTTCTAATAAATAACGAGTTTCCGAAATACCAGCAAATATTTTTTCACCCAATTGTGATGATACTTGGTGGTGATGATCGGTACACAAATCTCACTTGGCTCTCGAAATTTTGTTCTTCTACGTCGAAGCGTTCCTCTACAGTAGCAGTTTTTATATTTAGGTTTCACTGTGTTCGCTCGTATATAGACAGATGAATTTGGAACTCTAAATCCAATATTGTTTGTAGTAGCTCTTTGAATCTTGACAAAATAAAGGAGTGCTCGGTTTTGTCTCTATAGTTTGTTTCCGCTTCAAGTAGTCCTAAGCAGAGACTGTGGAAAAGCAGTTTCATTGAGAGGGGTTACCAAGCTTTCAAGAAAATACGAGTTTCCGAAATACCAGCAAATATTTTTTCACCCAATATTCATGATACTTGGTGGTACTGATAGGTACACAAATCGCACTTGGCTCACCAAATTTTGTTCTGCTCGGTTGAAGCGTTCGTCTACAGTAGCAGTTTTTATATTTAGGTTTCACTCTGTTCTCTCCTATATAGATAGATGAATTTGGAACTCTAAATCCAACATGGTTTGTAGTAGCTCTTTGAAACTTGACAAAATAAAGGAGTTCTCAGGTTTGTCTCTATGGTTTGTTTCCTCTTCAAGTAGCCCTGGGCACAGACGGTGGAAAAGCACTTTCATTGAGAGGGTTTGCCAAGCTTCTAAGAAATAACGAGTTTCCGAAATACCAGCAAATATGTTTTCACCCAATATTGATGCTACTTGGTGGTAATGATCAGTACACAAATCCCACTTGGCTCACCAAATTGTGTTTTTCTAGGTTGAAGCGTTCATCTACAGTAGCAGTTTTTATATTTAGGTTTCCCTCTGTTCTCTATATATAGATAGATGAATTTGGAACTCTAAATCCAACATGGTTTGGAGTAGCTGTTTGAAACTTGACAAAATACAGGAGTTCTCAGTTTTCTCTCTATGGTTTGTTTCCTCTTCAAGTAGCCCTAAGCAGAGACTGTGGAAAAGCACTTTCATTGAAAGGGGTTGCGAAGCTTCCAAGAAATAACGAGTTTCCAAAATACCAGCAAATATTTTTTCACCCAATCTTGATGATACTAGTGGTAATGACCAGTACACAAATCCCACGTGGCTCACCAAATTTTGTTCTTCTAGGTTGAAGTGATCCTTTACAGTAGCAGTTTTTATTTTTAGGTTTCTCTGTTCTCTCCTATATAGATAGATGAATTTGGAACTCTAAATCCAACCTGGTTTGTAGTAGCTCTTTGAAACTTGACAAAATAAAGTACTTCTCAGTTTTGACTCTATTTTTTGTTTCGTCTTCAAGTAGCCCTAGGCACAGATTGTGGAAAAGCACTTTCTTTGAGAGGGGATGCCAAGCTTATAAGAAATAACGAGTTTCCGAAATACCAGCAAATATGTTTTCACCCAATATTGATGCTACTTGGTGGTATAGATCAGTACACAAATCCCACTTGGCTCACCAAATTTTGTTCTTCTAGATTGAAACATTCGTCTACAGTAGCAGTTTTCATATGTAGGTTTCACTCTGTTCTCTACTATATAGATAGATGAATTTGGCACTCTAAATCCAACATGGTTTGTAGTAGCTCTTTGAAACTTGACAAAATAAAGGAGTTCTCAGGTTTTGTCTCTATGTTTTGTATCCTCTTCAAGTAGCCCTAGGCACATACTGTGGAAAAGCACTTTCATTGAGAGGGGTTTCCAAGCTTCTAGGAAATAACGAGTTTCCGAAATACCAGCAAATATTTTTTCACCCAATCTTGATGATACTTGGTGGTAATGATCAGTACTCAAATCCCACTTGGCTCACCAAATGTTGTTCTTCTAGGTTGAAGCGTTCTATTACAGTAGCAGTTTTTATTTTTAGGTTTCACTCTGTTCTCTTGTATATAGATAGATGAATTTGGAACTCTAAATCCAACATGGTTTGTAGTAGATCTTTGAAACTTGAAAAAATTAAGGAGTTCTGAGTTTTGTCTCTATGGTTTGATTCCTCTTCAAGTAGCCCTAAGCAGAGACTGTGGAAAAGCACTTTCATTGAAAGGGGTTGCGAAGCTTCCAAGAAATTACGAGTTTCCGAAATACCAGGAAATATTTTATCACCCAATCTTGATGATACTTGGTGGTAATGATCAGTACACAAATCCCACTTGACTCACCAAATTTTGTTCTTCTAGGTTGAAGCATTCGTCTACATTAGCAGTTTTCATATGTATGTTTCACTCTGTTCTCTACTAAATAGATAGATAAATTTGGCACTCCAAATCCAAAATGGTTTGTAGTAGCTCTTTGAAAATTGACAAAATAAAGGAGTTCTCAGTTTTGTCTCTATGGTTTGTTTCCTATTCATGTAGCCCTAGGCACAGAATGTGGAAAAGCACGTTCATTGAAAGGGGTTGCCAAGCTTCTAAGGAATAACGAGTTTCAAAATACCAGGAAATATTTCTTCACCCAATCTTGATGATTCATGGTGGTAATGATCAGTACACAAATCCCACTTGGCTGACCAAATTTTGTTCTTCTAGGTTGAAGCGTTCGTCTACAGTAGCAGTTTTTATATTTAGGATTCACTCTGTGCTCTATATATAGATAGATGAATTTGGAACTCTAAATCCAACATGGTTTGTATTAGCTCTTTGAATCTTGACAAAATAAGGAACTTCTCAGCTTTGACCCTATTTTTTGTTTCGTCTTCAAGTAGCCCTAGGCACAGACTGTGGAAAAGCACTTTCATTGAGAGGGGTTGCCAAGCTTATAAAAAATAACGAGTTTCCGAAATACCAGCAAATATGTTTTCACCCAATATTGATGCTACTTGGTGGTAATGATCAGTACACAAATCCCACTTGGCTCACCAAATTTTGTTCTTCTAGGTTGAAGCATTCGTCTACAGTAGCAGTTTTCATTTGTAGGTTTCATTCTGTTCTCTACTATATAGATAGATGAATTTGGCACTCTAAATCCAACATGGTTCGTAGTAGCTCTTTGAAACTTGACAAAATAAAAAAGTTCTCAGTTTTGTCTCTATGTTTTGTTTCCTCTTCAAGTAGCCCTAGGCAAAGACTGTGGAAAAGCACTTTCATTGAGAGGGGTTGCCAAGCTTCTAAGAAATAACGAGTTTCCGAAATACCAGCAAATATGTTTTCACCCAATCTTGATGATATTGGTGGTAATGATTAGTACACAAATCCCATTTGGCTCACCAAATTTTGTTCTTCTAGGTTGAAGCGCTCGTTTACAGTAGCAGTTTTTATTTTTAGGTTTCACTCTGTTCTCTCATATATAGATAGAAGAATTTGGAACTCTAAATCCAACATGGTTTGTAGTAGCTCTGTGAAACTTGACAAAATAAAGGAGTTCTCAGTTTTGTCTCTATGGATTGTTTCCTCTTCAAGTAGCCCTAGGCACTGACTGTTGAAATGCACTTTCATTGAGAGGGGTTGCCAAGCTTCTAATAAATAACGAGTTTCCGAAATACCAGCAAATATTTTTTCACCCAATTGTGATGATACTTGGTGGTGATGATCGGTACACAAATCCCACTTGGCTCTCGAAATTTTGTTCTTCTACGTTGAAGCGTTCCTCTACAGTAGCAGTTTTTATATTTAGGTTTCACTCTGTTCGCTCGTATATAGACAGATGAATTTGGAACTCTAAATCCAATATTGTTTGTAGTAGCTCTTTGAATCTTGACAAAATAAAGGAGTGCTTGGTTTTGTCTCTATAGTTTGTTTCCGCTTCAAGTAGTCCTAAGCAGAGACTGTGGAAAAGCAGTTTCATTGAGAGGGGTTACCAAGCTTCCAAGAAAATACGAGTTTCCGAAATACCAGCAAATATTTTTTCACCCAATATTCATGATACTTGGTGGTACTGATAGGTACACAAATCGCACTTGGCTCACCAAATTTTGTTCTGCTCGGTTGAAGCGTTCGTCTACAGTAGCAGTTTTTATATTTAGGTTTCACTCTGTTCTCTCCTATATAGATAGATGAATTTGGAACTCTAAATCCAACATGGTTTGTAGTAGCTCTTTGAAACTTGACAAAATAAAGGAGTTCTCAGGTTTGTCTCTATGGTTTGGTTCCTCTTCAAGTAGCCCTGGGCACAGACGGTGGAAAAGCACTTTCATTGAGAGGGTTTGCCAAGCTTCTAAGAAATAACGAGTTTCCGAAATACCAGCAAATATTTTTTCACCCAATGTTGATGCTACTTGGTGGTAATGATCAGTACACAAATCCCACTTGGCTCACCAAATTTTGTTCTTCTAGCTTGAAGCATTCGTCTACTGTAGCAGTTTTTATATTTTGGTTTCCCTCTGTTCTCTCCTATATAGATAGATGAATTTGGAACTCTAAATCCAACATGGTTTTCAGTAGCTCTTTGAAAATTGACAAAATAAAGTAGTACTCAGTTTTGTCTCTATGTTTTGTTTCCTCTTCAAGTAGCCATAGGCACAGACTGTGGAAAAGCACTTTCATTGAGAGGGGTTGCCAAGCTTCCAAGAAATAATGACAATCGGAAATACCAGCAAATATTTTTTTACCCAATCTTGATGATACTTGGTGGTAATGATCGGTACAGAAATCCCACTTGACGCACCAAATTTTGTTCTTCTAGTTTGAAGCGTTCGTTTACAGGAGCATTTTATGTTTTGAGGTTTCCCTCTGTTCTCTCCTATATAGATAGATGAATTTGGAACTCTAAATACAACATGGTATGTAGTAGCCCTTTGAAACTTGACAAAAAAACGTAGTTCCAAGTTTGTCTCTATGGTTTGTTCCTCTTCAAGTAGCCCTAAGCAGAGACCGAGGAAAAGCACTTTCATTGAAAGGGGTTGCCTAGCTTCCAAGAAATTACGAGTTTCAAATACCAGCAAATATTTTTCACCCAATCTTGAAGATACATGGTGGTAATGACCAGTACACAAATCCCACGTGGCTCACCAAATATTGTTCTTCTAGGTTGAAGCGTTCGTCTACAGTAGCAGTTTTTATATTTAGGTTTCACTCTGTTCTCTTCTATATAGATAGATGAATTTGGAACTCTAAATCCAACATGGTTTGTAGTAGCTCTTTGAAACTTGAAAAAATGAAGGAGTTCTGAGTTTTGTCTCTATGGTTTGTTTCATCTTAAAGTAGCCCTAAGCAGAGACTGTGGAAAAGCACTTTCATTGAAAGGGGTTGCAAAGCTGCCAAGAAATTGCGAGTTTCCGATATAACAGCAAATATTTTTTAACCAAATCTTGATGATACCTGGTGGTAATGACAAGTATACAAAGCCAACTTGGCTCACCAAATTTCGTTCTTCTAGGTTGAAGCGTTCGTTTACAGTAGCAGTTTTTATTTTTAGGTTTCTATCTGTTCTCTCCTATATAGATAGATGAATTTGGAACTCTAAATCCAACCTGGTTTGTGGTAGCTCTTTGAAACTTGACAAAATAAAGTACTTCTCAGTTTTGACTCTATTTTTTGTTTCGTCTTCAAGTAGCCCTAAGCACAGACTGTGGAAAAGCACTTTCATTGAGAGGGGTTGCGAAGCTTATAAGAAATAACGAGTTTCCGAAATACCTGCAAATATGTTTTCACCCAATATTGATGCTACTCGGTGGTATAGATCAGTACACAAATCCCACTTGGCTCACCTAATTTTGTTCTTCTAGGTTGAAGCGTTCTACTACAGTAGCAGTTTTTATTTTTAGTTATCACTCTGTTCTCTTGTATATAGATAGATGAATTTGGAACTCTAAATCCAACATGGTTTGTAGTAGCTTTTTGAATCTTGACAAAATAAAGGAGTTCTAAGTTTTGTCTCTATGGTTTGTTTCCTCTTCAAGTAGCCCTAGGCACAGACTGTGGAAAAGCACGTTCATTGAAAGGGGTTGCCAAGCTTCTAAGGAATAACGAGTTTCAAAATACCAGGAAATATTTCTTCACCCAATCTTGATGATTCATGGTGGTAATGATCAGTACACAAATCCCACTTGGCTGACCAAATTTTGTTCTTCTAGGTTGAAGCGTTCGTCTACAGTAGCAGTTTTTATATTTAGGATTCACTCTGTGCTCTATATATAGATAGATGAATTTGGAACTCTAAATCCAACATGGTTTGTAGTAGCTCTTTGAAACTTGACAAAATAAAGTACTTCTCAGTTTTGACTCTATTTTTTGTTTCGTCTTCAAGTAGCCCTAGGCACAGACTGTGGAAAAGCACTTTCATTGAGAGGGGTTGCCAAGCTTATAAGAAATAACGAGTTTCCGAAATACCAGCAAATATGTTTTCACCCAATATTGATGCTACTTGGTGGTATAGATCAGTACACAAATCCCACTTGGCTCACCAAATTTTGTTCTTCTAGGTTGAAGCATTCTTCTACAGTAGCAGTTTTCATATGTAGGTTTCACTCTGTTCTCTATATATAGATAGATGAATTTGGAACTCTAAATCCAACCTGGTTTGTAGTAGCTCTTTGAAACTTGAAAAAATTAAGGAGTTCTCAGTTTTGTCTCTATGGTTTGTTTCCTCTTCAAGTAGCCCTAAGCAGAGACTGTGGAAAAGCACTTTCATTGAAAGGGGTTGCGAAGCTTCCAAGAAATTACCAGTTTCCGAAATACCAGCAAATATTTTTTCACCAAATCTTGATGATACCTCGTGGTAATGACAAGTATACAAAGGCCACTTGGCTCACCAAATTTTGTTCTTCTAGGTTGAAGCGTTCGTTTACAGTAGCAGTTTTTATTTTTAGGTTGCTCTCTGTTCTCTCCTATATAGATAGATGAATTTGGAACTCTAAATCCAACATGGTTTGTAGTAGCTTTTTGAATCTTGACAAAATAAAGGAGTTCTCAGTTTTGTCTCTTTGGTTTGTTTCCTCTTCAAGTAGCCCTAGACACAGACTGTGGAAAAGCAATTTCATTGAAAGGCGTTGCCAAGCTTCTAAGGAATAACGAGTTTCAAAATACCAGGAAATATTTCTTCACCCAATCTTGATGATTCATGGTGGTAATGATCAGTGCACAAATCCCAATGCCTGACCAAATTTTGTTCTTCTAGGTTGAAGCGTTCGTCTACAGTAGCAGTTTTTATATTTAGGTTTCACTCTGTTCTCTATATATAGATAGATGAATTTGGAACTCTAAATCCAACATGGTTTGTAGTAGCTCTTTGAAACTTGACAAAATAAAGTACTTCTCTGTTTTGACTCTATTTTTTGTTTCGTCTTCAAGTAGCCCTAAGCACAGACTGTGGAAAAGCACTTTCATTGAGAGGGGTTGCCAAGCTTATAAGAAATAACCAGTTTCCGAAATACCAGCAAATATGTTTTCACCCAATATTGATGCTACTTGGTGGTAATGATCAGTACACAAATCCCACTTGGCTCACCAAATTGTGTTTTTCTAGGTTGAAACGTTCGTCTACAGTAGCAGTTTTTATTTTTAGGTTTCACTCTGTTCTCTCATATATAGATAGAAGAATTTGGAACTCTAAATCCAACATGGTTTGTAGTAGCTCTGTGAAACTTGACAAAATTAAGGAGTTCTCAGTTTTGTCTCTATGGATTGTATCCTCTTCAAGTAGCCCTAGGCACTGACTGTTGAAATGCACTTTCATTGAGAGGGGTTGCCAAGCTTCTAAGAAATAACGAGTTTCCGAAATACCAGCAAATATTTTTTCACCCAATTATGATGATACTTGGTGGTGATGATCGGTACACAAATCCTACTTGGCTCTCGAAATTTTGTTCTTCTACGTTGAAGCGTTCGTCTACAGTAGCAGTTTTTATATTTAGGTTTCACTCTGTTCGCTCGTATATAGACAGATGAATTTGGAACTCTAAATCCAATATTGTCTGTAGTAGCTCTTTGAATCTTGACAAAATAAAGGAGTGCTCGGTTTTGTCTCTATGGTTTGTTTCCGCTTCAAGTAGTCCTAAGCAGAGACTGTGGAAAAGCACTTTCATTGAGAGGGGTTACCAAGCTTCCAAGAAAATACGAGTTTCCGAAATACCAGCAAATATTTTTTCACCCAATATTCATGATACTTGGTGGTACTGATAGGTACACAAATCGCACTTGGCTCACCAAATTTTGTTCTGCTCGGTTGAAGCGTTCGTCTACAGTAGCAGTTTTTATATTTAGGTTTCACTCTGTTCTCTCCTATATAGATAGATGAATTTGGAACTCTAAATCCAACATGGTTTGTAGTAGCTCTTTGAAACTTGACAAAACAAAGGAGTTCTCAGTTGTGTCTCTATGCTTTGTTTCCTCTTCAAGTAGCCCTAAGCAGAATCTGTGGAAAAGCACTTTCATTGAAAGGGGTTGCCAATCATCCAAGGAATAACGAGTTTCCGAAATACTAGGAAATATTTTTAAACCCAAACTTGATGATTCTTGGTGGTAATGATCAGTACACGAATCCCACTTGGCTCACCAAATGTTGTTCTTCTAGATTGAAGCGTTAGATTACAGTAGCAGTTTTTATATTTAGGTTTCACTTTGTTCTCTTCTATATAGGTAGATGAATTTGGCACTCTAAATCCAACATGGTTTGTAGTAGCTTTTTGAATCTTGACAAAAAAAAGGAGTTCTCAGTTTTGTCTCTATGGTTTGTTTCCTCTTCAGTAGCCCTAGGCACAGACTGTGGAAAAGCACGTTCATTGAAATGGGTTGCCAAGCTTCTAAGGAATAACGATTTTCAAAATACATGGAAATATTTCTTCACCCTATCTTGATGATTCTTGGTGGTCATGATCACTATACAAATCCCACTTGGCTCACCAAATTGTGTTCTTCTAGGATGAAGCGTTCGTTTACAATAGCAATTTTTATTTTTAGGTTTCACTCTCTTCTGTCCTAAATAGATTGATGAATTTGGAACTCTAAAACCAACATGGTTTGTAGTAGCTCTTTGAAACTTAACAAAATAAAGGAGTTCTCAGTTTTGTCCCTATGGTTTCTTTCCTCTTCAAGTAGCCCTAAGCACCGACTGTGGAAAAGCACTTTCATTGAGAGGGTTTGCAAAGCTTCTAAGAAATAACGATTTTCCGAAATACCAGCAACTATTTTTTCAACCAATCTTGATGATACTTGGTGGTAATGACCAGTGAACAAATCCCATTTGACTGAACAAATTTTGTTCTTCTAGGTTGAAGCGTTCGTCTACAGTAGCAGTTTTTATATTTAGGTTTCACTCTGTTCTCTTCTATATAGATAGATGAGTTTGGAACTCTAAATCCAACGTGGTTTGAACTAGCTCTTTAAAACGTGAGAAAAAAAAAAGGAGTTCTCAGTTTTGTCTCTATCGTTTGTTTCCTCTTCAAGTAGCACTAGGCACAGACTGTGGAAAAGCACTTTCATTGAGAGGGGTTAACAAGCTTCTAAGAAATAACGTTTTTCCGAAATACCAGCAAATATTATTTCACCCAATCTTGATGCTACGGGGTGGTAATGATCAGTACACAAATCCCACTTGGCTCACCAAATTTTGTTCTTCTAGTTTGAAGCGTTCGTCTACAGTAGCAGTTTTTATATTTAGGTTTCCCTCTGTTCTCTATATAGATAGATGAATTTGGAACTCTAAATCCAACATGGTTTGTAGTAGCTCTTTGAAACTTGACAAAATACAGGAGTTCTCAGTTTTGTCTCTATGGTTTGTTTCCTCTTCAAGTAGCCCTAGGCACAGATGTGGAAAAGCAATTTCATTGAAAGGGGTTGCCAAGCTTCCAAGAAATAACGAATTTCCGAAATACCAGCAAATATTTTTTTACCCAATCTTGATGATACTTGGTGGTAATGATCGGTACACAAATACCACTTGACTCACCAAATTTTGTTCTTCTATTTTGAAGCATTCGTTTACAGTAGCATTTTGTGTTTTTAGGTTTCCCGCTGTTCTCTCCTATATAGATAGATGAATTTGGAACTCTAAATACAACATGGTTTGTAGTAGACCTTTGAATCTTGACAAAAAAAAGTAGTTCCAAGTTTTGTCTCTATGGTTTGTTTCCTCTTCAAGTAGCCATAAGCAGAGACCGTGGAAAAGCACTTTCATTGAAAGCGGTTGCCTAGCTTCCAAGAAATTACGAGTTTCCTAAATACCAGCAAATATTTTTCACCCAATCTTGGAGATACATGGTGGTAATGATAAGTATACAAAGCCCACTTGGCTCACCAAATTTTGTTCTTCTAGGTTGAAGCGTTCGTTTACAGTAGCAGTATTTATTTTTAGGTTTCACTCTGTTCACTCCTATATAGATGGATGAATTTGGAACTCTAAATTCATCATGGGTTGTAGTAGCTTTTTGAATCTTGACAAAATAAAGGAGTTCCCAGTTTTGTCTCTATGGTTTGTTTCCTCTTCAAGTAGCACTAGGCACAGACTGTGGAAAAGCACTTATATTGAGAGGGGTTAAGAAGCTTCTAAGAAATAACGAGTTTCCGAAATACCAGCAAATATTTTTTCACCCAAACTTGATGCTACTTGCTGGTAATGATCAGTACACAAATCCCACTTGGCTCACAAAATTTTGTTCTTCTAGGTTGAAGCATTCGTCTACAGTAGCAGTTTTTATATTTAGGTTTCACTCTGTTCTCTTCTATATACATAGATGAATTTGGAACTCTATATACAACATGGTTTGTAGTAGCCCTTTGAAACTTGACAAAAAAAAGTAGTTCCCGGTTTTGTCTCTATGGTTTGTTTCCTCTTCAAGTAGCCATAAGCAGCGACCGTGGAAAAGCACTTTCATTGAAAGGAGTTGCCAAGCTTCCAAGTAATTATGATTTTCCGAAATACCAGCAAATATTTTTCACCCAATCTTGAAGATACTTGGTGGTAATGACCAGTACACAAATCCCACGTGGCTCACCAAATTTTGTTCTTCTACGTTGAAGCGTTCGTCTACAGTAGCAGTTTTTATATTTAGGTTTCACTCTGTTGTCTTCTATATAGATAGATGAATTTTGCACTCTAAATCCAACATGGTTTGTAGTAGCTCTTTGAAACTTGTCAAAATAAAGGAGTTCTCATTTTTGTCTCTATGGTTTGTTTCCTCTTCAAGTAGCCCTAGTCAAGAATGTGGAAAAGCACTTTCATTGACAGGGGTTGCCAAGCTTCTAAGGAATAACGAGTTTCTGAAATACCAGGAATTATATTTTCACCCAATCTTGATGATTCTTGGTGGTCATGATCAGTACACAAATCCCACTTGGCTCACCAAATTTTGTTCTTCTAGGTTGAAGCGTTCGTCTACGATAGCAGTTTTTATATATAGGTTTCACTCTGTTCATTCTTATATAGATAGATGAATTTGGCACTCTAAATCCAACATGGTTTGTAGCAGCTCTTTGAAACTTGACAAAATAATGTAGTTCTCAGTTTTGTCTCTATGTTTGATTTCCTCTTCAAGTAGCCCTATGCACAGACTGTGGAAAAGCACTTTCATTGAGAGGGGTTGCCAAGCATCCAAGAAATAACGAGTTTTCGAAATACCAGCCAATATTTTTTCCCCCAATCTTGATGATACGTGGTGGTAATGATCAGTACACAAACCCCACTTGGCTCACCAAATTGTGTTCTTCTAGGATGAAGCGTTCGATTACAGTAGCAGTTTTTATTTTTAGGTTTCACTCTGTTCTCTCCTAAATATATAGATGAATTTGGAACTCTAAATACAACATGATTTCTAGTAGCCTTTTGAAATTTGACAAAAAAAGTAGTTCTCAGTTTAGTCTCTATGGTTTGTTTCCTCTTCAAGTAGCCCTATGCAGAGACTGTGGAAAAGCACTTTCATTGAAAGTGTTGCCAAGCTTCCAAGAAATTACGAGTTTCCGAAATACCAGCAAATATTTTTTCACCAAATATTGATGATACCTGGTGGTAATGACAAGTACACAAATCCCACTTGGCTCACCAAATTTTGTTCTTCGAGGTTGAAGCGTTCCTTTACAGTAGCTGTTTTTATTTTTAGGTTTCACTCTGTTCTCTCCTATATAGACAGATGAATTTGGAACTCTAAATCCAACATGGTTTGTAGTAGCTCTTTCAAACTTGTCAAAATAAAGGAGTTCTCAGTTTTGTCACTATGGTTTGTTTCCTCTTCAAATAACCCTAGGCACAGACTGTGGAAAAGCAGTTTCATTGAAAGGGGTTGCCCAGCTTCCAAGAAATAACGAGTTTCCGAAATACCAGCAAATATTTTTTCACCCAATCTTGATGATACTTGGTGGTAATGATCGTTACACAAATCCCACTTGACTCACCAAATTTTGTTCTTCGAGGTTGAAGCGTTCGTTTACAGTAGCAGTTGATGCTTTTAGGTTTCCCTCTGTTCTCTCCAATATAGATAGATGAATTTGGAACTCTATATACAACATGGTTTGTAGTAGCCCTTTGAAACTTGACCAAAAAAAGTAGTTCCCGGTTTTGTCTCTATGGTTTGTTTCCTCTTCAAGTAGCCATAAGCAGCGACCGTGGAAAAGCACTTTCATTGAAAGGAGTTGCCAAGCTTCCAAGTAATTATGATTTTCCGAAATACCAGCAAATATTTTTCACCCAATCTTGAAGATACTTGGTGGTAATGACCAGTACACAAATCCCACGTGGCTCACCAAATTTTGTTCTTCTACGTTGAAGCGTTCGTCTACAGTAGCAGTTTTTATATTTAGGTTTCACTCTGTTGTCTTCTATATAGATAGATGAATTTGGAACTGTATATTCAACATGGTTTGTAGTAGCTCTTTGAAACTTGACAAAAGAAAGGACTTCTCAGTTTTTCTCTATGGTTTGTTTCCTCTTCAAGTAGCCCTAAGCAGAGACTGTGGAAAAGCACTTTCATTGAAAGGGGTTGCCAAGCTTCCAAGAAATTACGAGTTTCCGAAATACCAGCAAATATTTTTTCACCAAATATTGATGATACCTGGTGGTAATGACAAGTACACAAACACCACTTGGCTCACCAAATTTTGTTCTTCGAGGTTGAAGCGTTCCTTTACAGTAGCTCTTTTTATTTTTAGGTTTCACGCTGTTCTCTCCTATATAGACAGATGAATTTGGAACTCTAAATCCAACATGGTTTGTAGTAGCTCCTTGAAACTTGACAAAATAAAGGAGTTCTCAGTTTTGTCAGTATGGTTTGTTTCCTCTTCAAATAGCCCTAGGCACAGACTGTGGAAAAGCAGTTTCATTGAAAGGGGTTGCCAAGCTTCCAAGAAAAAACGAGTTTCCGAAATACCAGCAAATATTTTTTCACCCAATCTTGATGATACTTGGTGGTAATGATCGTTACAAAACTCAAACTTGACTCACCAAATTTTGTTCTTCGAGGTTGAAGCATTCGTTTACAGTAGCAGTTTATGCTTTTAGGTTTCCCTCTGTTCTCTCCTATATAGATAAATGAATATGGAACTCTAAATACAACATGGTTTGTAGTAGCCCTTTGAAACTTGACAAAAAAAAGTAGTTCCCTGTTTTGTCTCTATGGTTTCTTTCCTCTTCAAGTATCCATAAGCAGAGACCGTGGAAAAGCACAGTCATTGAAAGGAGTTGCCAAGCTTCCAAGAAATTACGATTTTCTGAAATACCAGCAAATATTTTTCAAACAATCTGAAGATACTTGGTGGCAATGATCAGTACACAAATCCCACGTGGCTCACCAAATTTTGTTCTTCTAGGTTGAAACGTTCGTCTACAGTAGCAGTTTTTATTTTTAGGTTTCTCTCTGTTCTCTCCTATATAGATAGATGAATTTGGAACTCTAAATACAACATGGTTTGTAGTAGCTCTTTGAAACTTGACAAAATAAAGGAGTTCTCAGTTTTGTCTCTATGGTTTGTTTCCTCTTCAAGTAGCCCTAGGCAAAGACTGGAAAAGCACTTTCCTTGATAGGGGTTGCCAAGCTTCTATGGAATAACGAGTTTCAAAATACCAGGAAATATTTCTTCACCCTATCTTGATGATTCTTGGTGGTAATGATCAGTACACAAATCCCATTGGCTCACTAAATTTTGTTCTTCTAGGTTGAAGCGTTCGTCAACAGTAGCAGTTTTTATATTGAGGTTTCCCTTTGTTCTCTGTATATGGATAGATGAATTTGGAACTCTAAATCCAACATGGTTTGTAGTAGCTCTTTGAAACTTGACAAAATAAAGGAGTTCTCAATTTTGTCTCTATGGTTTGTTTCCTCTTCAATTTGCCCTAGGTACAGACTGTGTTAAAGCACTTTCATTTAACGGGGTTGCCAAGCTTCCAAGAAATAACGAGTTTCCGAAATGCCAGCAAATATTTTGTCACCCAATCCTGATAATACTTTGTGGTAATGATCGGAACGCAAATCCCACTTGACTCACCAAATTTTGTTCTTCTAGTTTCAAGCATTCGTTTACAGTAGCAGTTTATGTTTTTAGGTTTCCCTCTGTTCTCTCCTATATAGATAGATGAATTTGGAACTCTAAATACAACATGGTTTTAGTAGCCCTTAGAAACTTGACAAAAAATGTAGTTCCCAGTTTTGTCTCTATGGTTTGGTTCCTCTTAAAGTAGCCCTAAGCAGAGTCCGTGGAAAAGCACTTTCATTGAAAGGTGTTGCCAAGCTTCCACGAAATTACGACACTCCGAAATACCAGCAAATATTTTTCACCCAGTCTTGAAGATACTTGGTGGTAATGACCAGTACACAAATCCCACGTGGCTCACCAAATTTTGTTCTTCTAGGTTGAAGCGTTCGTCTACAGTAGCAGTTATTATATTTAGGTTTCACTCTGTTCACTTTATATAGATAGATAAAATTGGAACTCTAAATCCAACATGGTTTGTAGTAGCTCTTTGACTTGACAAAATAAAGGAGTTCTCAGCTTTGTCTCTATGGTTTGTACCCTCTTCAAGTAACCCTAAGCAGAGACTGTGGAAAAGCACTTTCATTGAAAGGGGTTGCCAAGCTTCTAAGGAATAACGAAATCAAAATACCAGGAAATGTTTCTTCACCCAATCTTGATGATTCTTGGTGGTAATGTTCATTACACAAATCCAACTTGGCTCTCCAAATTCTGTTCTTCTAAGTTGAAGCGTTCGTCTACAGTAGCAGTTGTTATATTTAGGTTTCACTCTGTTCTCTCCTATATAGATACATGAATTTTCAACTCTAAATCCAACATAGTTTGCAGTAGCTCTTTGAAACTTGACAGGATAAAGGAGTTCTCAGTTTTGTCTCTATGGTTTGCTTCCTCTTCAAGTAACCGTAGGCACAGACTGTGGAAAAGCACTTTCATTGAATGGGGTTGCCAAGCTTCTAAGAAATAACGAGTTTCTGAAATACCAGAAATTATTTTTTCACCCAATCTTGATGATACTTGGTGGAAATGATCAGTACACAAATACCACGTGGCTCACCAAATTGTGTTATTCTAGGTTGAAGCTTTCGTCTACAGTAGCAGTTTTATACTTAGGTTTCACTCTGTTCTCTCTTATTTAGACAGATGAATTTGGAACTCTAAATCCAACATGGTTTGTAGTATCTCTTTGAAACTTGACAAAACAACGTAGCTCACAGTTTTGTCTCTATGGTTTGTGTCCTCTTCAAGTAGCCCTAGGCACAGATTGTGGAAAAGCATTTTCATTGAAAGGGGTTGCCAAGCTTCCAAGAAATAACGAGTTTCCGACATACCAGCAAATATTTTCTAACAAAAACAGGATGATACGTGGGGGTAATGACAATTACGCTAATCCCACTTGGCTCAAAAATTTTGTTCTTCTAGGTTGAAGCGTTCGTTTACAGTAGCAGTTTTTTTTTTAGGTTTCACTCTGTTCTCTCCTATATAGATAGAGGAATTTGGAACTCTAAATCCATCATGGTTTATAGTAGCTCTTTGAAAATTGACAAAATAAAAATGTTCTCAGTTTTGTCTCTATGGTTTGTTTCCTCTTCAAGTTTCCCTAGGCACAGGTGTGGAAAAGCACTTTCAATGAGAGGGGTTGCCAAGCTTTTAAGAAATAACGAGTTTCCGAAATACCAGCAAATATTTTTTTACACAATCTTGATGATACTTGGTGGTAATGATTAGTACACAAATCCCACGTGGATCACCAAATTTTGTTCTTCTAGGTTTAAGCGTTCGTCTACAGTAGCAGTCTTTCTATTTAGGTTTCACTCTGTTCTCTCGTATATAGATAGATGAATTTGGAACTATAAATCCAACATGGTTTGTAGTAGCTCTTGGAAACTTGACAAAATAAAGTAGTTCTCAGTTTTGTCTCTATGGTTTGTTTCCTCTTCAAGTAACCTAGGCACAGACTGTGGAAAAGCACTTTCATTGAGAGGGGTTGCCAAGTTTCTAAGGAATAACGAGTTTCCGAAATACCAGCAAATATTTTTTCATCCAATCTTGCTGATACGTGGTGGTAATGATCAGTACACAAATCCCACTTGGCTCACCAAATGTTGTTCTTCTAGGTTGAAGCTTTCGATTACAGTAGCTATTTTTATTTTTAGGTTTCACTTTGTTCTCTCCTATATAGATAGATGAATTTCGAAGTCTAAATACAACATGATTTGTAGTAGCCTTTTGAAACTTGACAAAAAAATGTAGTTCTCAGTTTTGTCTCAATGGTTTGTTTCCTCTTCAAGTAGCCCTAAGCAGAGACTGTGGAAAAGCACTTTCATTGAAAGGGGTGGCCAAGCTTCAAAGAAATTACGAGTTTCCGAAGTACGAGCAAATATTTTTTCACCCAATCTTGATGATACTTGGTGGTAATGATCAGTACACAAATCCCATTTGGCTCACCAAATTTTGTTCTTCTAGGTTGAAGAGTTCGTCTACATTAGCAGTTTTTATATTTAGGTTTCACTCTGTTCTCTCTTCCATAGATAGATGAATTTGGAACTTTAAATCCAACATGGTTTGTAGTGGCTCTTTGAAACTTGACAAAATAAAGGAGTTCTCAGTTTTGTCTCTATGGTTTGTTTCTTCTTCAAGTAGCCCTAGGCACAGACGGTGGAAACGCACTTTCATTGAGAGGGGTTGCCAAGCTTCCAAGAAATTAAGAGTTTCCGAAATACCAGGAAATATTTTTTCACCCAAACATGAAGAACGTGGGGGTAATGACAAGTACACTAATCCCACTTGGCTCACCAAATTTTGTTCTTCTAGGTTGAAGCGTTTGGTAACAGTAGGAGTTTTTCTTTTTTAGGTTTCACTCTGTTCTCTCCCATATAGATAGATGAATTTGGAACTCTAAATCGAACAGGGATGGTAGTAGCTCTATGAAACTTGACAAAATAAAGGAGTTCTCTGCTTTGTCTCCATGGTTTGTTTCCTCTTCAAATATCCCTAGGCACAGAATTTGGAATAGCACTTTCATTGAGAGGGGTTGCCAAGCTTCTAAGAAATTACGAGTTTCCGAATTACCAGCAAATATTTTTTCACCCAATCTTGATGATACGTGGTGGCAATGATCAGTACACAAATCCCACTTGGCTCAACAAAATGTGTTCTTCTATGTTGAAGCGTTCGTCTACAGCAGAATATTTAATATATAGGTTTCACTCTGTTCTCTCCTATATAGATAGATGAATTTGGAACTCTAAATCCAACATGGTTTGTAGTACTTTTTGAATCTTGACAAAATAAAGGAGTTCTCAGTTTTGTCTCTATGGTTTGTTTCCTCTTCAAGTAGCCCTAGGCACAGACTGTGGAAAAGCACTTTCATTGAAAGGGGTTGCCAAGCTTTCAAGAAATTACGAGTCTCCGAAATACCAGCAAGTTTTATTTCACCCAATCTTGATTATTCTTCGTGGTAATGAGAAGTACAAAACGCCCACTTGGCTCATCAAATTTTGTTCTTCTGAGGTGAAGCATTGCTTTAGAGTAGCAGTTTTTATTTTTAGGTTTCACTCTGTTCTCTCCTATATAGATAGATGAATTTGGAACTCTAAATCCAACATGGTTTGTAGTACTTTTTGAATCTTGACAAAATAAAGGAGTTCTCAGTTTTGTCTCTATGGTTTGTTTCCTCTTCAAGTAGCCCTAGGCACAGACTGTGGAAAAGCACTTTCATTGAACGGGGTTGCCAAGCTTCAAAAAAATAATGAGTTTCTGAAACACCAGAAAATATTTTTTCAACCAATCTTGATGATACTTGCTGGTAATGATCAGTACACAAAAACCACTTGGCTCACCAAATTGTGTTATTCTAGGATGAAGTGTTCGTCTACAGTAGCAGTTTTATACGTAGGTTTCACTGTATTCTCTCGTATATAGACAGATGAATTTGGAACTCTAAATCCAACATGGTTTGTAGTAGCTCTTTGAAACTTGACAAAACAAAGTAGCTCACAGTTTTGTCTCTATGGTTTGTTTCCTCTTCAAGTAGCCCTAGGCACAGATTGTGGAAAAGCACTTTCATTGAAAGGGGTTGCCAAGCTTCCAAGAAATAACGAGTTTCCGACATACCAGCAAATATTTTTTAACCCAAACATGATGATACGTGGGGGTAATGACAAGTACACTAATCCCACTTGGCTCACCAATTTTGTTCATCTAGGTTGAAGCGTTCGTTTACAGTAGCAGTTTTTTTTTTTTAGGTTTCACTCTGTTCTCTCCTATATAGATAGATGAATTTGGAACACTAAATCCTTCATGGTTTATAGTAGCTCTTGGAAACTTGACAAAATAAAGTAGTTCTCAGTTTTGTCTCTATGGTTTGTTTCCTCTTCAAGTAGCCCTAGGCACAGACTGTGGAAAAGCACTTTCATTGAGAGGGGTTGCCAAGCTTCTAAGGAATAACGAGTTTCCTAAATACTAGCAAATATTTTTTCATCCAATCTTGCTGATACGTGGTGGTAATGATCAGTACAAAAATCCCACTTGGCTCACCAAATGTTGTTCTTCTAGGTTTAAGCGTTCGATTACAGTAGCTGTTTTTATTTTTAGGTTTCACTTTGTTCTCTCCCATATAGATAGATGAATTTCGAAGTCTAAATACTACATGAATTGTAGTAGCCTTTTGAAACGTGACAAAAAAAAGTAGTTCTCAGTTTTGTCTCTATGGTTTGTTTCCTCTTCAAGTAGCCCTAAGCAGAGACTGTGGAAAAGCACTTTCATTGATAGGGGTTGCCAAGCTTCCAAGAAATTACGAGTTTCCGAAATACCAGGAAATATTTTTTCACCCAAACATGAAGATACGTGGGGGTAATGACAAGTACACTAATCCCACTTGGCTCACCAAATTTTGTTCTTCTAGGTTGAAGTATTCGTTAACAGTAGCAGTTTTTTTTTTAAGTTTCACTCTGTTCTCTCCCATATAGATAGATGAATTTGGAACTCTAAATCGAACATGGATGGTAGTAGCTCTATGAAACTTGACAAAATAAAGGAGTTCTCTGCTTTGTCTCCATGGTTTGTTTCCCTTCAAATATCCCTAGGCACAGACTTTGGAATAGCACTTTCATTGAGAGGGGTTGCCAAGCTTCTAAGAAATTACGAGTTTCTGAAATACCAGCAAATATTTTTTAACCCAATCTTGATGATACGTGGTGGCAATGATCAGTACACAAATCCCACTTGGCTCAACAAATTGTGTTCTTCTAGGTTGAAGCGTTCGTCTACAGCAGCAGTTTTTATATGTAGGTTTCACTCTGTTCTCTCCTATATAGATAGATGAATTTGGAACTCTAAATCCAACATGGTTTGTAGTACTTTTTGAATCTTGACAAAATAAAGGAGTTCTCAGTTTTGTCTCTATGGTTTGATTCCTCTTCAAGTAGCCCTAGGCACAGACTGTGGAAAAGCATTTCATTGAAAGGGGTTGCCAACCTTCCAAGAAATAACGAGTCTCCGAAATACCAGAAAATATTTTTCACCCAATCTTGAAGGTACTAGGTGCAATGATCAGTACACAAATCCCACGTGGCTCACCAAATTTTGTTCTTCTAGGTTGAAGCGTTCGTCTACAGTAGCAGTTTTTATATTTAGGTTTCACTCTGTTCTCTTCTATATAGATAGATGAATTTGGAACTCTAAATCCAACATGGTTTGTCGTAGCTCTCTGAAACTTGACAAAATAAAGGAGTTCTCTGTTTTGTCTCTATGGTTTGTTTCCCGTTCACGTAGCCCTAAGCAGAGACTGTGGAAAAGCACTTTCATTGAAAGGGGTTGCCAAGCTTCCAAGAAATTACGAGTTTCCGAATAACCAGCAAATATTGTTTCACCCAAACTTGATGATACTTCGTGGTAATGACAAGTACACAACGCCCACTTGGCTCACCAAATTTTGTTCTTCTAGGGTGAAGCGTTCCTTTAGAGTAGCAGTTTTTATGTTTAGGTTTCACTCTGTTCTCTCCTATATAGATAGATGAATTTGGAACTCTAAATCCAACTTGGTTTGTAGTAGTTTTTTGAAACTTGACAAAATAAAGGAGTTCTCAGTTTTGTCTCCATGGTTTGTTTCCTCTTCAAGTAGCCCTAGGCACAGACTGTGGAAAAGCACTTTCATTGAACGTGGGTGCCAAGCTTCTAAGAAATAACGAGTTTCTGAAATACCAGAAATTATATTTTCACCCAATCTTGATGATACTTGGTGGTAATGATCAGTACACAAATACCACTTGGCTCACCAAATTTTGTTCTTCTAGGGTGAAGCGTTCCTTTAGTGTAGCAGTTTATATTTTTACTTTTCACTCTGTCTCTCTTATATAGACAGATAAATTTGGAACTCTAAATCCACCATGGTTTGTAGTAGCTCTTTGAAACTTGACAAAATAAAGGAGTTCTCAGTTTTGTCTCTATAGTTTGTTTCCTCTTCAAGTAGCCCTAGGCACAGGTGTGGAAAAGCACTTTCAATGAGAGGGGTTGCCAAGCTTCGAAGAAATAACGAGTTTCCCAAATACCAGCAAATATTTTTTCACCCAATCTTCATGATACTTGGTGGTAATGATCAGTACACAAACCCACGTGGCTCACCAAATTTTGTTCTTGTAGGTTGAAGCGTTCGTCTACAGTAGCAGTCTTTATATTTAGGTTTCACTCTGTTCTCCAGTATATAGATAGATAAATTTTTAACACTAAATCCAACATGTTTGTAGTAGCTCTTGGAAATTGACAAAATAAAGGAGTTCTCAGTTTTGTCTCTATGGTTTGTTTCCTCTTCAAGTAGCCCTAGGCCCAGACTGTGGAAAAGCAATTTCATTGAAAGGGGTGGCCAAGCTTCTAAGGAAAAAGGAGTTTCAAAATACCAGGAAATATTTCCTCACCCAAACTTGATGATTCTTGGTGGTAATGATCAGTACACAATTCCCAATTGGCTCACCACGTTTTGTTCTTCTAGGTTGAAGCGTTCGTCTACAGTAGCAGTTTTTATATTTAGGTTCCACTCTCTTCTCTCCTATATAGATGCATGAATTTTCAACTCTAAATCCAACATGGTTTGTAGTAGCTCTTTGAAACTTGACAGAATAAAGGAGTTCTCAGTTTTGTCTCTATGGTTTGTTTCCTCTTCAAGTAGCCCTAGGCACAGACTGTGGAAAAGCACTTTCATTGAGAGGGGTTGCCAAGCTTCTAAGAAATAACGAGTCTCCGAAATACCAGAAAATATTTTTTCACCCAATCTTGATGATACTTGGTGGTAATGATCAGTACACAAATCCCACATGGCTCACCAAATTGTGTTCTTCTATGTTTAAGCGTTCGACTATAGTAGCAGTTTTTGTATTTAGGTTTCCCTCTCTTCTCTCCTATATAGATAGATGAATTTGGAACTCTAAATCCAACATGGTTTGTAGTAGCTCTTTTAAACTTGACAAAATAAAGGCGTTCTCAGTTTGTGTTTTTCTAGGTTGAATTGTTCGTCTACAGCAGCAGTTTTTATATATTGGATTCACTCTGTTCTCTCTTATATAGATAGATGAATTTGGAACTCTCAATCCCACATGGTTTATTGTAGCTCTTTGACACTTGACAAAATAAAGGAGTTCTCAGTTTTGTCGCTATGGTTTTTTTCCTCTTCAAGTAGCCCTAGGCACAGGTGTTGAAAAGCACTTTCAATGAGAGGGGTTGCCAAGCTTCTAAGAAATAACCAGTTTCCGAAATACCAGCAAATATTTTTTCACCCAAACTTTATGATACGTGGTGGCAATGATCAGTACACAAATCCCACTTGGCTCACCAAAATGTGTTCTTCAAGGTTGAAGCGTTTGTCCACAGCAGCAGTTTTTATATGTAGGTTTCACTCTGTTCTCTCTTATATAGATAGATGAATTTGGAACTCTAAATCCAACATGGTTTGTAGTAGTTCTTTGAAACTTGACAAAGTAAAGTAGTTATCAGTTTTGTCTCTTTGGTTTGTTTCCTCTTAAAGTCGCCCTAGGCATAGACTGTGGAAAAGCACTTTCATGAAAGCGGTTGCCAAGATTCCAAGAAATAACGAGTTTCCGAAATACCAGCAAATATTATTTCACCCAATCTTGTTGATACTTGGTGGTAATGATCAGAACACAAATCCCACTTGGCTCACCAAATTTTGTTCTTCTAAATTGAAGAGTTCATCTACAGTAGCAGATTTTTTTTTAGGTTTCACTATGTTCTCTCCTATATAGATAGATGAATTTGGAACTCTAAATCCAACATGGTTTGTAGTAGCTCTTTGAAACTTGACAAAATAAAGGACTTCTCAGTTTTGTCTCTATGATTTGTTTCCTCTTCAACTAGCCCTAAGCAGAGACTGTGGAAAAGCACTTTCATTGAAAGGGGTTGCCAAGCTTCCAAGAAATTACGAGTTTCCGAAATACCAGCAAATATTTTTTCACCCAATCCTGATGATACGTGGTGGTAATGACAAGTACACAAATCCCACTTGGCTCACCAAATTTTGTTCTTCTAGGTTGAATCGTTCGTTTACAGTAGCAGTTTTTATTTTAGGTTTCACTCTGTTTTCTCCTATATGGATAGATGAATTTGGAACTCTAAATCCAACATGGTTTGAAGTAGTTCTTTGAAAATTGACAAAATAAAGTAGTTCTCAGTTTTGTCACTATGGTTTGTTTCCTCTTCAAGTAGCCCTAGGCACAGACTGTGGAAAAGCACTTTGATTGAAACAGGTTGCCAAGCTTCCAAGAAATTACGAGTTTCCGAAATACCAGCAAATATTTTTGCACCCAATCTTGATGATGCGTGGTGGTAATGACAAGTACACAAATCCCACTTGGCTCATCAAATTTTGTTCTTCTAGGTTGAAGCGTTCGTCTACAGTAGCAGTTTTTATTTTTAGGTTTCACTCTTCTCTCCTATATAGATAGATGAATTTGGAACTCTAAATCAACATGGTTTGTAGTACTTTTTGAATCTTGACAAAATAAAGGAGTTCTCAGTTTTGTCTCTATGGTTTGATTCCTCTTCAAGTAGCCCTAGGCACAGACTGTGGAAAAGCATTTCATTGAAAGGGGTTGCCAACCTTCCAAGAAATAACGAGTCTCCGAAATACCAGAAAATATTTTTCACCCAATCTTGAAGGTACTAGGTGCAATGATCAGTACACAAATCCCACGTGGCTCACCAAATTTTGTTCTTCTAGGTTGAAGCGTTCGTCTACAGTAGCAGTTTTTATATTTAGGTTTCACTCTGTTCTCTTCTATATAGATAGATGAATTTGGAACTCTAAATCCAACATGGTTTTTCATAGCTCTCTGAAACTTGACAAAATAAAGGAGTTCTCTGTTTTGTCTCTATGGTTTGTTTCCCGTTCACGTAGCCCAAAGCAGAGACTGTGGAAAAGCACTTTCATTGAAAGGGGTTGCCAAGCTTCCAAGAAATTATGAGTTTCCGAAAAACCAGCAAATATGTTTCACCCAAACTTGATGATACTTCGTGGTAATGACAAGTACACAACGCCCACTTGGCTCACCAAATTTTGTTCTTCTAGGGTGAAGCGTTCCTTTAGAGTAGCAGTTTTTATGTTTAGGTTTCACTCTGTTCTCTCCTATATAGATAGATGAATTTGGAACTCTAAATCCAACTTGGTTTGTAGTAGTTTTTTGAAAATTGAAAAAATAAAGGAGTTCTCAGTTTTGTCTCCATGGTTTGTTTCCTCTTCAAGTAGCCCTAGGCACAGACTGTGGAAAAGCACTTTCATTGAACGTGGGTGCCAAGCTTCTAAGAAATAACGAGTTTCTGAAATACCAGAAATTATATTTTCACCCAATCTTGATGATACTTGGTGGTAATGATCAGTACACAAATACCACTTGGCTCACCAAATTTTGTTCTTCTAGGGTGAAGCGTTCCTTTAGTGTAGCAGTTTATATTTTTACTTTTCACTCTGTTCTCTCTTATACAGACAGATAAATTTGGAACTCTAAATCCACCATGGTTTGTAGTAGCTCTTTGAAACTTGACAAAATAAAGGAGTTCTCAGTTTTGTCTCTATAGTTTGTTTCCTCTTCAAGTAGCCCTAGGCACAGGTGTGGAAAAGCACTTTCAATGAGAGGGGTTGCCAAGCTTCGAAGAAATAACGAGTTTCCCAAATACCAGCAAATATTTTTTCACCCAATCTTCATGATACTTGGTGGTAATGATCAGTACACAAACCCACGTGGCTCACCAAATTTTGTTCTTGTAGGTTGAAGCGTTCGTCTACAGTAGCAGTCTTTATATTTAGATTTCACTCTGTTCTCCAGTATATAGATAGATAAATTTTTAACACTAAATCCAACATGTTTGTAGTAGCTCTTGGAAACTTGACAAAATAAAGGAGTTCTCAGTTTTGTCTCTATGGTTTGTTTCCTCTTCAAGTAGCCCTAGGCCCAGACTGTGGAAAAGCAATTTCATTGAAAGGGGTGGCCAAGCTTCTAAGGAAAAAGGAGTTTCAAAATACCAGGAAATATTTCCTCACCCAAACTTGATGATTCTTGGTGGTAATGATCAGTACACAATTCCCAATTGGCTCACCACGTTTTGTTCTTCTAGGTTGAAGCGTTCGTCTACAGTAGCAGTTTTTATATTTAGGTTCCACTCTCTTCTCTCCTATATAGATGCATGAATTTTCAACTCTAAATCCAACATGGTTTGTAGTAGCTCTTTGAAACTTGACAGAATAAAGGAGTTCTCAGTTTTGTCTCTATGGTTTGTTTCCTCTTCAAGTAGCCCTAGGCACAGACTGTGGAAAAGCACTTTCATTGAGAGGGGTTGCCAAGCTTCTAAGAAATAACGAGTCTCCGAAATACCAGAAAATATTTTTTCACCCAATCTTGATGATACTTGGTGGTAATGATCAGTACACAAATCCCACATGGCTCACCAAATTGTGTTCTTCTATGTTTAAGCGTTCGACTATAGTAGCAGTTTTTGTATTTAGGTTTCCCTCTCTTCTCTCCTATATAGATAGATGAATTTGGAACTCTAAATCCAACATGGTTTGTAGTAGCTCTTTTAAACTTGACAAAATAAAGGCGTTCTCAGTTTGTGTTTTTCTAGGTTGAATTGTTCGTCTACAGCAGCAGTTTTTATATATTGGATTCACTCTGTTCTCTCTTATATAGATAGATGAATTTGGAACTCTCAATCCCACATGGTTTATTGTAGCTCTTTGACACTTGACAAAATAAAGGAGTTCTCAGTTTTGTCGCTATGGTTTTTTTCCTCTTCAAGTAGCCCTAGGCACAGGTGTTGAAAAGCACTTTCAATGAGAGGGGTTGCCAAGCTTCTAAGAAATAACCAGTTTCCGAAATACCAGCAAATATTTTTTCACCCAAACTTTATGATACGTGGTGGCAATGATCAGTACACAAATCCCACTTGGCTCACCAAAATGTGTTCTTCAAGGTTGAAGCGTTTGTCCACAGCAGCAGTTTTTATATGTAGGTTTCACTCTGTTCTCTCTTATATAGATAGATGAATTTGGAACTCTAAATCCAACATGGTTTGTAGTAGTTCTTTGAAACTTGACAAAGTAAAGTAGTTCTCAGTTTTGTCTCTTTGGTTTGTTTCCTCTTAAAGTCGCCCTAGGCATAGACTGTGGAAAAGCACATTCATGAAAGCGGTTGCCAAGATTCCAAGAAATAACGAGTTTCCGAAATACCAGCAATATTATTTCACCCAATCTTGTTGATACTTGGTGGTAATGATCAGAACACAAATCCCACTTGGCTCACCAAATTTTGTTCTTCTAAATTGAAGAGTTCATCTACAGTAGCAGATTTTTTTTTAGGTTTCACTATGTTCTCTCCTATATAGATAGATGAATTTGGAACTCTAAATCCAACATGGTTTGTAGTAGCTCTTTGAAACTTGACAAAATAAAGGACTTCTCAGTTTTGTCTCTATGATTTGTTTCCTCTTCAACTAGCCCTAAGCAGAGACTGTGGAAAAGCACTTTCATTGAAAGGGGTTGCCAAGCTTCCAAGAAATTACGAGTTTCCGAAATACCAGCAAATATTTTTTCACCCAATCCTGATGATACGTGGTGGTAATGACAAGTACACAAATCCCACTTGGCTCACCAAATTTTGTTCTTGTAGGTTGAATCGTTCGTTTACAGTAGCAGTTTTTATATTAGGTTTCACTCTGTTCTCTCCTATATGGATAGATGAATTTGGAACTCTAAATCCAACATGGTTTGAAGTAGTTCTTTGAAAATTGACAAAATAAAGTAGTTCTCAGTTTTGTCACTATGGTTCGTTTCCTCTTCAAGTAGCCCTAGGCACAGACTGTGGAAAAGCACTTTGATTGAAACAGGTTGCCAAGCTTCCAAGAAATTACGAGTTTCCGAAATACCAGCAAATATTTTTGCACCCAATCTTGATGATGCGTGGTGGTAATGACAAGTACACAAATCCCACTTGGCTCATCAAATTTTGTTCTTCTAGGTTGAAGCGTTCGTCTACAGTAGCAGTTTTTATTTTTAGGTTTCACTCTTCTCTCCTATATAGATAGATGAATTTGGAACTCTAAATCAACATGGTTTGTAATAGCTCTTTGAAACTTGACAAAAAAAGGAGTTCTCAGTTTTGTCTCTATGGTTTCTTTCCTCTTCAAGTAGCTCTAGGCACAGACTGTGGAAAAGCACTTTCATTGAGAGGGGTTGCCAAGTTTCCAATAAATAACGACTTTCCGAAATACCAGCAAATAATTTTTCACCCAATCTTGGTGATACTTGGTGGTAATGATCAGTACACAAGTCCCACTTGGCTCAACCAATTTTGTTCTTTTAGGTTGAAGCGTTCGTCTACAGTAGCAGTTTTTGTAATTTGGTTTCACTGTGTTCTCTCCTATATAGATAGATGAATTTGGAACTCCAAATCCAACATGGATTGCAGTAGCTCTTTGAAACTTGACAAAATAAAGGAGTTCTCATTTTTGTCTCTATGATTTGTTTCATCTTCAAGTAGCTTTATGCAAGACTGTGGAAAAGCACTTTCATTGAGAGGGGTTTACAAGCTTCTAAGAAATAACGAGTTTTGAAATACCAGCAAATATTTTTTCACCCAATATTGATGATACTTGGTGGTAATGATGACAACACAAATCCCACTTGGCTCACCCAATTTTGTTCTTCTAGGTTGAAGCGTTCGTCTACAGTAGCAGTTTTTATATTTAAGTTTTACTCTGTTCTCTCCTATATAGATAGATGAATTTGTAACTCTAAATCCAACATGGTTTGTAGTAGCTCTTTGATACTTGACAAAAAAAAGGAGGTCTCAGTTTTGTCTCTATAGTTTGGTTCCTCTTCTAGTAGCCATTAGCAGATACTGTGGGAAAGCACTTTTATTGAGAGGGGTTGCCAAGCTTCTAAGAAATTACGAGTTTCCGAAATACCAGCAAATATTTTTTCACCCAATCTTGATGATACGTGGTGGTAATGACAAGTACGCATCCCACTTGGCTCAACAAATTTTGTTCTTCTAGGTTGAAGCGTTCGTTTACAGTAGCAGTTTTTATATTTAGGTTTCCCACTGTTCTCCTTTATATAGATAGATGAATTTGGAACTCTAAATCCAACTTGGTTTGTAGTAGTTTTTTGATACTTGAGAAACTAAAGGAGTTCTCAGATTTGTCTCCATGCTTTGTTTCTTCTTCAAGTAGCCTAGGCACAGACTGTGGAAAAGCACTTTCATTGAATGGGATTGCAAAGCTTCTAAGAAATAACGAGTTTCTGAAATACCAGAAATTATTTTTTCACCCAATCTTGATGATACTTGTTGGTAATGATCAGTACACAAATACCACTTGGCTCACCAAATTGCGTTATTCTAGGTTGAAGCGTTCGTCTACAGTAGCAGTTTTATACGTAGGTTTCACTCTGTTCTCTCTTATATAGACAGATGAATTTGGAACTCTAAATCCAACATGGTTTGTAGTAGCTCTTTGACTTGACAAAATAAAGGAGTTCTCAGTTTTGTCTCTATAGTTTGTTTCCTCTTCAAGTAGCCCTAGGCACAGGTGTGGAAAAGTACTTTCAATGAGAGTGGATGCAATGCTTCCAAGAAATTATGACTTTCCAAAATACCAGCAAATATTTTTTCACTCAATCGTGATGATACGTGGTGGTAATGACAAGTACGCATCCCACTTGGCTCACCAAATTTTGTTCTTCTAGGTTGAAGCGTTCGTTTACAGTAGCAGTTTTTTTTTTTTTTAGGTTTCCCTCTGTTCTCTCCTATATAGATAGATGAATTTGGAACTCTAAATGAACATGGTTTAATATAGCTCTTTGAAACTTGACAAAAAAAGGAGTTCTAAGTTTTGTCTCTATGGATTGTTTACTCTTCAAGTAGCCCTCGGCACAGACTGTGGAAAAGCACTTTCATTGAGAGGGGTTGCCAAGCTTCCAAGAAATTACGAGTTTACGATATACCAGCAAATATTTTTTCACCCAATCTTGGTGATACTTGGTGGTAATGATCAGTACACAAATCCCACTTGTCTCACCAAATTTTGTTCTTCTAGGTTGAAGCGTTCGTCTACAGTAGCAGTTTTTATATTTAGGTTTCACTCTGTTCTCTCCTATATAGATAGATGAATTTGGAACTATAAATCCAACATGGTTTGTAGTAGCTCTTTGAAACTTGACAAAATAAAGGAGTTCTCAGTTTTGTCTCTATGGTTTGTTTATTCTTCATGTAGCCCTAGGCACCGACTGTGCTAAAGCACTTTCATCGAGAGGGGTTGCCAAGCTTCTAAGAAATAACGAGTTTCCGAAATACCAGCAAATATCCTTTCACCCAATCTTGATGATACTTGGAGGTAATGATCAGTACACAAATACCACTTGGCTCACCAAATTTTGTTCTTTAAGTTGAAGCGTTCGTCTACAGTAGCAGTTTTTATATTTAGGCTTCCCTCTGTTCTCTCTTATATAGAGAGATGAATTTGGAACTCTAAATCCAACATGGTTTGTGGTAGCACTTTGAAACTTGACAAAATAAAGGAGTTCTCAGTTTTGTCTCTATGGTTTGATTCCTCTTCAAGAAGCCCTAGGCACAGACTGTGGAAAAGCAGTTTAATTGAAAGGGGTTGCAAGCTTCCAAGAAATTACTAGTTTCCGAAATACCAGCAAATATTTTTTACCCAATCTTGAATATACGTGGTGGTAATGACAAGTACACAAATCCCACTTGGCTCACCAAATTTTGTTCTTCTAGGTTGAAGCGTTCATTTATAGTAGCATTTTTTATTTTTGGGTTTCACTCTGTTCTCTCCTATATATATAGATGAATTTGGAACTCTAAATCCAACATGGTTTGTAGTAGCATTTTGAAACTTGACAAAATAAAGGAGTTCTCAGTTTTGTCTCTATGGTTTTTTTCCTCTTAAAGGAGCCCTAGGCAAAGCCAGTGGAAAAGCACTTTCATTGACAGGGGTTGCCAAGCTTCTAAAAATAACGAGTTTCCGAAATACCAGCAAATATTTTTTCACCCAAACTTGATGATACTTGGTGGTAATGATCAGTACACAAATCCCACTTGGCTAACCATATATTGATCTTCTAGGTTGAAGCGTTCGTCTACAGAAGCAGTTTTTATATTTTGGTTTCACTCTGTTCTCTCCTATATAGAGAGATGAATTTGGAACTCTAAATCCAACATGGTTGGTCGTAGCTCTTTGAAACTTTACAAAATAAAGGACTTCTCAGTATTGTCTCTATGATTTGTTTCCTCTTCAAGTAGCCCTAAGCAGAGACTGTGAAAAAGCACATTCATTGAAAGGGGTTGCCAAGCTTCCAAGAATTTACGAGTTTCTGAAATACCAGCATATATTTTTTCACCCATTCTTGATGATAAGTGGTGGTAATGAGAAGTACAAAAATCCCACTTGGCTCAAGAAATTTTGTTCTTCTAGGTTGAAGCGTTCGTCTACAGTAGCAGTTTTTATTTTTATGTTTCCCTCTGTTCTCTCCTATATCGATAGATGAATTTGGAACTCTAAATCAACATAGTTTGTAATAGCTCTTTGAAACTTGACAAAATAAAGGAGTTCTCAGTTTTGTCTTTATGGTTTGCTTCTTCTTCAAGTAGCCCTAGACACAGACGGTGGAAAAGCACTTTCATTGAGAGGGGTTGCCAAGCTTCTAAGAAATAACGGGTTTCCGAAAAACCAGCAAATATTTTTTCACCCAATCTTGATGATACTTGGTGGTAATGATCAGTACTCACATACCACTTGGTTCACCAAATTTTGTTCTTCTAGGTTGAAGCGTTCGTCTACAGTAGCAGGTTGTATATTTAGTATTCACTCTGTTGTCTCCTATATAGATAGATGAATTGGAACTCTAAATCCAACATGGTTTGTAGTAGCTCTTTGGAACTTTACAAAATAAAGGAGTTCTTAGTTTTGTCTCTATGGTTTGTTTCCTCTTCAAGAAGCCCTACGCACAGACTGTGGAAAAGCACTTTCATTGAGAGGGGTTGCCAAGCTTCTAAGAAATAACGAGTTTCCGAAATAGAAGCAAATATTTTTTCACACAATCTTGATGATACTTGGTGGTAATGATCAGTACACAAATCTCACTTGGCTCACCAAATTTTGTTCTTCTAGGTTGAAGCGTTCGTCTACAGTAGCAGTTTTTATATTTAGGTTTCCTTCTGTTCTCTCTTATATAGATAGATGAATTTGGAACTCTAAATCCAACATGGTTTGTAGTACCTTTTTGAATCTTGACAAAATAAAGGAGTTCTCAGTTTTGTCTCTATGGTTTGTTTCCGCTTCAAGTAGCCCTAGACTGACTGTGGAAAAGCATTTCATTAAAAGGGGATGCCAACCTTCCAAGAAATAACGAATTTTCGAAATACCATAAAACGTTTTTCACTCAATGTTGAAGATACTTGGTGGTAATGATCAGGACACAAATCCCACGTGGCTCACCAAATTTTGTTCTTCTAGGTTGAAGCGTTCATCTACAGTAGCAGTTTTTATATTTAGGTTTCCCTCTGTTCTCTCGTATATAGATAGGTGAATTTGGAACTCTAAATCAACATGGTTTGTAATAGCTCTTTGAAACTTGACAAAAAAAGGAGTTCTCGGTTTTGTCTCAATGGTTTGATACCTCTTCAAGTAGCCCTAGGCATAGACTGTGGAAAAGCACTTTCATTGAAGGGGGTTGCCAAGCTTCCAAGAAATTACGAGTTTCCGAAAAGCCAGCAAATATTTTTTCACCCAATCTTGGTGATACTTGGTGGTAATGATCACTACACAAATCCCACTTGGCTCACCAAATTTTGTACTTCTAGGTTGAAGCGTTTGTCTACAGTAGCAGTTTTTGTATTTAGGATTCACTCTGTTCTCTCCTATATAGATAGATGAATTTGGAACTCTAAATCCAACATGGTTTGTAGTAGCTCTTTGAAACTTGACAAAATATACTAGTTCTCAATTTTGTCTCTATGGTTTGTTTCCTCTTCATTTAGCCCTAAGCAGAGACTGTGGAAAAGCACTTTCATTGAAAGGGGTTGCCAAGCTTCCAAGAAATTACGTGTTTCCGAAATACGAGCAAAAACTTTTTCACCCAATCTTGATGATACGTGGTGGTAATGACAAGTACACAAATCCAACTTGGTCACCAAATTTTGTTCTTCTAGGTTGAAGCGTTCTTTCACAGTAGCAGTTTTTATTTTTAGGTTTCACTCTGTTCTCTCCTATGTAGATAGATGAATTTGGAACTCTAAATCCAACATGGTTTGTAGTAGCTCTTTGAAGCGTGACAAAATAAAGGAGTTCTCAGTTTTGTCTCTATGGTTTGTTTGCTCTTCAAGTACCCCTAGGCACAGACGGTGGAAAAGCACTTTCATTGAGAGGGGTTGCCATTCTACCAAGAAATAAAGAGTTTCCGAAATACCTGCAAATATTTTTTCACCGAATCTTGATGATACTTGGTGGTAATGATCGGTACACAAATCCGACTTGACTCACAAAATTTTGATCTTCTAAGTTGAAGCGATCGTTTACAGTAGCAGTTTATATTTTAAGGTTTCCCTCTCTTCTCTCCTATATAGATAGATGAATTTGGAACTCTAAATACAACATGGTTTGTAGTAGCTCTTTCAAACTTGACAAATAAAGTAGTTCACAGTTTTGTCTCTATGTTTTGTTTCCTCTTCAAGAAGCCCTAGGCACAGACTGTGGAAAAGCACTTTCATTGAAAGGAGTTGCCAAGCTTCCAAGAAATAATGAGTTTCCGAAATACCAGAAAATATTTTTTCACCCAATTTTGATGATACTTGGCAATAATGATCGGTACACAAATCCCACATGACTCACCTAATTTTGATCTTCTAGTTTGAAACTTTCGTTTACAATAGCAGTTTATATTTATAGGTTTCTGTCTGTTCACTTTTATATAGATAGATGAATTCGGAACTCTAAATCCATCATGCTTTGTAGTAGCTCTTTGAAACTTGAAAAAATAAAGAAGTTTTCAGTTCTGTCTCTATGGTTTGTTTCCTCTTCGAGTAGCCCTAGGCACAGACTGTGGAAAAGCACTTTCATTGAGAGGGGTTGCCAAGCTTCCAAGAAATTATGAGTTTCCGAAATACCAGCAAATATTTTTTTCACCCATTCTTGATGATACGTGGTGGTAATGACAATTACACAAATCCCACTTGGCTCACCCAATTTTGTTCTTCTAGGTTGAAGCGTTCGTTTACACTAGCAGTTATTATTTTTAGGTTTCACTCTCTTCTCTCCTATATAGATAAATGAATTTGAAACTCTATATCCAACATGGTTTGTTGTAGCTCTATGAAACTTGACAAAATAAAGGAGTTCTCTTTTTTGTCTCAATGGTTTGTTTCATCCTCAAGTAGCCCTAGGCACAGACGGTGAAATAGCACTTTCATTGAGAGGGGTTGCCAAGCTTCTAAGAAATAACGATTTTCCGAAATACCAGCAAATATTTTTTCACCCAATCTTGATGATACTTGGTTGTAATGAAAAGTACACAAATCCCACTTGGCTCACCAAATTTTGTTCTTCTAGGTTGAAGCGTTCGTCTACAGTAACAGTTTTTATATTTATGGTTCACTCTGTTCTCTCCTATATAGATAGATGAATTTGGAAGTCTAAATCCAACATGGTTTGTAGTAGCAGTTTGAAACATAACAATATAAAGGATTTCTCAGTTTTGTCTCTATGGTTTGTTTCCACTTCAAGTAGCCCTAGGCACAGACTGTGGAAAAGCACTTTCATTGTGAGGGTTTGTCAAGCTTCTAAGAAAGAATGAGTTTCCGAAATACCAGCAAATATTTTTTCACCGAATCTTGATGATACTTGGTGGTAATGATCAGTATACAAATTCCACTTGGCTCACTAAATTGTGTTCTTCTAGGTTGAAGCGTTTGTCTACAGTAGCAGTTTTTATATTTAGGTTCTCTCTGTTCTCTCCTATATAGATAGATAAATTTGGAACTCTAAATCCAACATGGTTTGTAGTAGCTCTTTGTAACTTGACAAAATAAAGGAGGTCTCAGTTTTGTCTCTATGGTTTGTTTACTCTTAAAGTAGCCCTATGCACAGACTGTGGAAAACCACTTTCATTGAGAGGGGTGGCCAAGCATCTAAGAAAAAACGAGTTTCTGAAATACCAGCAAATTTTTTCTCACCCAATCTTGATGATACTTGGTGGTAATGATCAGTACACAAATCCCTCTTGGCTCACCAAATTTTGTTCTTCTACGTTGACGCGTTCGTGTACAGTAGTAGTTTTTATATTTAGGTTTCACTCTGTTCTCTCCTATATTGATAGATGAATTTGGAACTCCAAATCCAACATGGTTTGTAGTAGTTCTTTGAAACTTGACAAAAAAAGGAGTTCTCTTTTTCTCCATGGTTTGTTTACTCTTCAAGTAGCCCTAGGCACAGACTGTGGAAAAGCACTTTCATTGAGTGGGGTTGCCAATCTTCTAAGAAATAACGAGTTTCCAAAATACCAGCAAATATTTTTTCACGCAAACTTGATGACACTTGGTGGTAATGATCAGTGCACAAATCCCACTTGGCTCACCAAATTTTGTTCTTCTAGGTTGAAGCGTTCATCTACAGTAGCAGTTTTTACATTTAGGTTTCACTCTGTTCTCTCCTATATAGATAGATGATTTTGGAACTCTAAATCCAACATGGTTTGTAGTAGCAGTTTGAAACATAACAATATAAAGGAGTTCTCAGTTTTGTCTCTATGGTTTGTTTCCTCTTTGTAGCCCTAGGCACAGACTGTGGAAAAGCACTTTCATTGTGAGGGGTTGTCAAGCTTCTAAGAAAGAATGAGTTTCCGAAATACCAGCAATATTTTTTCCACGAATCTTGATGATACTTGCTGGTAATGATTGGTACACAAATCCCACTTGACTCACCAAATTTTGTTGTTCTAGGTTGAAGCGTTCGTTTACAGTAGCAGTTTATATTTTTAAGTTCCCTCTGTTCTCTCCAGTATAGATAGATGAATTTGGAACTTTAAATACAACATGGTTTGTAGTAGCTCTTTGAAACTTGACAAAATAAAGGAGTTTTCAGTTTTGTCTCTATGGTTTGTTTCCGCTTCAAGTAGCCCTAAGCAGAGACGGTGGAAAAGCACTTACATTGAGAGGGGTTGCTAAGCTTCCAAGAAATTACAAGCTTCCGAAATACCAGCAAATATTTTTTCACCCAATCTTGATGTTACGTGGTGGTAATGACAAGTCCACAAGTCCAACTTGGCTCACCAAATTTTGTTCTTCTAGGTTGAAGCGTTCGTCTACAGTATCAGTTTTTATATTTAGGTTACACTCTGTTCTCTCCTATATAGACAGATGAATTTGGAACTCTAAATCCAATATTGTTTGCAGTAGCTCTTTGAAATTTGACAAAATAAACGAATGCTCAGTTTTGTCTCTATGATTTGTTTCCGCTTCAAGTAGCCCTAAACATAGACTGTGGAAAAGCACTTTCATTGAGAGGGGTTACCAAGCTTCCAACAAATTAAGAGTTTCCGAAATACCAGCAAATATTTTTTCACCCAATATTAATGATACTTGGTGGTATTGATAGGTACACAAATCCCACTTGGCTCACCAAATTTTGTTCTGCTCTGTTGAAGCGTTCGTCTACAGTAGCAATTTTTATATTTAGGTTTCACTCTGTTCTCTCCTATATAGATAGATGAATTTGGAACTCTAAATCCAACATGGTTTGTAGTAGCAGTTTGAAACATAACAATATAAAGGAGTTCTCAGTTTTGTCTCAATGGTTTGTTTCCTCTTCAAGTAGCCCTAGGCACAGACTGTGGAAAAGCACTTTCATTGAGAGGGTTTGTCAATTTTCTAAGATAGAATGAGTTTCCGAAATACCAGCAAATATTTTTTCACCCAATCTTTATGATACTTGGTGGTAATGAAGAGTACACAAATCCCACTTGGCTCACTAAATTGTGTTCTTTTAGGTTGAAGCGTTCGTCTACAGTAGCAGTTTATATTTTTAGGTTTCTCTCTGTTCTCTCCTATATACATAGACGAATTTAGAACTCTAAATCCAACATGGTTTGTAGTAGCTCTTTGAAACTTGACAAAATAAAGGAGTGCTCAGTCTTTTCTCTATGGTTTGTTTCCTCTTCAAGTAGCCCTAGGCACAGACTGTGGAAAAGCACTTTCATTGAGAGGGGTTGACAAGCTTTTAAGAAATAACGAGTTTCCGAAATACCAGCAAATATTTTTTCACCCAATCTTGATGATACTTGGTGGTAATGATCGGTACACAAATCCCACTTGGCACACCCAATTTTCTTCTTCTAGGTTGATGCGTTCGTTTATAGTAGCAGTTTTTATTTTTAGGTTTCACTCTGTTCTCTCCTATATAGATAGATGAATTTGGAACTCTAAATCCAACATGGTTTGTAGTAGCTCTATGAAACTTGACAAAATAAAGGAGTTTTCAGTTTTGTCTCTATGGTTTGTTTCCGCTTCAAGTAGCCCTAAGCAGACACTGTGGAAAAGCACTTACATTGAGAAGGGTTGCCAAGCTTCCAAGAAATTACGAGTTTCTGAAATTCCAGCAAATATTTTTTAACCCAATCTTGATGATACATGGTGGTAATGACAAGTCCACAAATCCCACTTGGCTCACCAGATTTTCTTCTTCTATGTTGAAGCGTTCGCTTACAGTAGCAATTTTTATTTTTAGGTTTCACTCTGTTCTCTCCTATATAGATAGATGAATTTGGAACTCTAAATCCAACATGGTTTGTAGTAGCTCATTGAAACATAACAAAATAAAGGAGTTCTCAGTTTTGTCTCTATGGTTTGTTTCCTCTTCAATAGCCCTGGGCACAGACTGTGGAAAAGAACTTTCATTGAGAGGGGTTGTCAAGCTTCTAAGATACAATGAGTTTCCGAAATACCAGCAAATATTTTTTCACCCAATCTTGATGATACTTGGTGGTAATGATCAGTACACAAATCCCACTTGGCTCACTAAATTGTGTTCTTCTAGGTTAAAGCGTTCGTCTACAGTAGCAGTTTTTATATTTAGGTTTCTCTCTGTTCTATCCAATATAGATAGATGAATTTGGAACTCTAAATCGAACATGGTTTGTAGTAGCTCTTTGAAACTAGAAAAAATAAAGGAGTTCTCAGTTTTGTCTCTATGGTTTGATTACTCTTCATGTAGCCCTAGGCACAGACTGTGGAAAAGCACTTTCATTGAGAGGGGTTTCCAAGCTTCTAAGAAATAACGAGTTTCCGAAATACCAGCAAATATTTTTTCACCCAATCTTGATGATACTTGGTGGTAATGATCAGTACACAAATCCCACTTGGCTCACCAAATTTTGATCTTCTACGTTGACGCGTTCGTCTACAGTAGCAGTTTTTATATTTAGGTTTCACTCTGTTCTCTCCTATATTGATAGATGGATTTGGAACTCTTAATCCAACATGGTTTGTAGTAGCTCTTTGAAACTTCACAAAATAAACGAGTTCTCAGTTTTTTCTCTATGGTTTGTTTCCTCTTCAAGTAGTCCTAGGCACAGACAGTGGAACAGCACTTTCTTGAGAGGGGTTGCCAAGCTTCTAAGAAATAACGAGTTTCCAAATTACCAGCAAATATTTTTTCACCCAAACTTGATGATACCTGGTGGTAATAATTGGTACACAAATCTCACTTGACTCACCAAATTTTGTTCTTCTAGGTTGAAGCGTTCGTTTACAGTAGCAGTTTATATTTTTAAGTTACCTCTGTTCTCTCCTATATAGATAGATGAATTTGGAACTCTAAATCCAACACGGTTTGCAGTAGCTCTTTGAAACTTGACAAAATAAAGGAGTACTCAGTTTTGTCTCTATGGATTGTTTCCTCTTCAAGTAGTCCTAGGCACCGGCTGTGCAAAAGCACTGTCATTGAGAGGGGTTGCCAATCTTCTAAGAAATAACGAGTTTCCAAAATACCAGCAAATATTTTTTCACTCATATTTGATGATACTTGGTGCTAATGATCAGTACACAAATCACACTTGGCTCACCAAATTTTGTTCTTCTAGATTTAAGCGTTCGTGTACAGTAGCAGTTTTTATTTTTAGGTTTCACTCTGTTCTCTCCTATATAGATAGATGAATTTGGAATTCAAAATCCAACATGGTTTGTAGTAGCTCTTAGAAACTTGCCAAAATAAAGAAGTTCTCAGTTTTGTCTCTATGGATTGTTTCCTCTTCAAGTAGTCCTAGGCATAGACTGTGGAAAAGCACTGTCATTGAAAGGGGTTGCCAAGCTTCCAAGACATTCGAGTTTCCGAAATACCAGCAAATATTTTTTCACCCAATGTTGATGATACGTGGTGGAAATGACAAGTACACAAATCCCACTTGGCTCACCAAATTTTCTTCTCCTAGGTTGAAGCGTTCGTTTACAGTAGCAGTTTTTATTCTTAGGTTTCACTCTGTTCTCGCCTATATAGACAGATGAATTTGGAACTCTAAATCCAATATTGTTTGCAGAAGCTCTTTGAAACTTGACAAAATAAAGGAGTGCTCAGTTTTGTCTCTATGATTTGTTTCCTCTTCAAGTAGTCCTAGGCACCAACGGTGGAAAAGCACTTTCATTGAGAGGGGTTGCCAAGCTTCTAAGAAATTACGAGTTTCCGAAATACCAGCAAATATTTTTTCACCCAAGGTTGATGATACGTGGTGGTAATGATCAGTACACAAATCCCACTTGGCCCACCAAATTTTGTTTTTCTAGGTTGAAGCGTTCGTCTACAGTAGCAGTTTTTATTTTTACGTTTCACTCTGTTCTCTGCTATATAGATAGATGAATTTGGAACTCTAAATCCAACATGGTTTGTAGTAGCTCTTTGAAACTTGACAAAATAAAGGATTTCTCAGTTTTTTCTCTATGGTTTGTTTCCTCTTCAAGTAGCCCTAGGCACAGACTGTGGAAAAGCACTTTCATTGAGAGGGGTTGCCAAGCTTCTAAGAAATGACGAGTTTCCGAAATACCAGCAAAGGTTTTTCACCCAATCGTGATGATACTTGGTAGTAATGATCGGTACACAAATCCCACTTGACTCACAAAATTTTGTTCTTCTAGATTGAAGCGTTCGTTTACATTAGCAGTTTATATTTTTATTTTTACTCTGTCCTCTCCAATATAGATAGATTAATTTGGAACTCTAAATCCAACATGCTTTGTAGTAGCTCTTTGAAAGTTGACAAAATAACGTAGTTCTCAGTTTTGTCTCTATGGTTTGTTTCCTCTTCAAGTAGCCCTAGGCACAGACTTTGGAAAAGCACTTTCATTGAGAGGAGTTGCCAAGCTTCTAAGAAATAACGAGTTTTAGAAATACCACCAAATATTTTTTCACCCAATGTTGATGATACTTGGTGGTAAGGATCAGTACACAAATCCCACTTGGCTCACCAAATTTTGTTCTTCTGGGTTTAAGAGTTCATCTACAGTAGCAGTTTTTAATATTTAGGTTTCTCTCTGTTCTCTCTTATATAGAGAGATGAATTTGGAACTCTAAATCCAACATGGTTTGTGGTAGCACTTTGAAACTTGACAAAATAAAGGAGTTCTCAGTTTTGTCTCTATGGTTTGATTCCTCTTCAAGAAGCCCTAGGCACAGACTGTGGAAAAGCAGTTTAATTGAAAGGGGTTGCAAGCTTCCAAGAAATTACTAGTTTCCGAAATACCAGCAAATATTTTTTACCCAATCTTGAATATACGTGGTGGTAATGACAAGTACACAAATCCCACTTGGCTCACCAAATTTTGTTCTTCTAGGTTGAAGCGTTCATTTATAGTAGCATTTTTTATTTTTGGGTTTCACTCTGTTCTCTCCTATATATATAGATGAATTTGGAACTCTAAATCCAACATGGTTTGTAGTAGCATTTTGAAACTTGACAAAATAAAGGAGTTCTCAGTTTTGTCTCTATGGTTTTTTTCCTCTTAAAGGAGCCCTAGGCAAAGCCAGTGGAAAAGCACTTTCATTGACAGGGGTTGCCAAGCTTCTAAAAATAACGAGTTTCCGAAATACCAGCAAATATTTTTTCACCCAAACTTGATGATACTTGGTGGTAATGATCAGTACACAAATCCCACTTGGCTAACCATATATTGATCTTCTAGGTTGAAGCGTTCGTCTACAGAAGCAGTTTTTATATTTTGGTTTCACTCTGTTCTCTCCTATATAGAGAGATGAATTTGGAACTCTAAATCCAACATGGTTGGTCGTAGCTCTTTGAAACTTTACAAAATAAAGGACTTCTCAGTATTGTCTCTATGATTTGTTTCCTCTTCAAGTAGCCCTAAGCAGAGACTGTGAAAAAGCACATTCATTGAAAGGGGTTGCCAAGCTTCCAAGAATTTACGAGTTTCTGAAATACCAGCATATATTTTTTCACCCATTCTTGATGATAAGTGGTGGTAATGAGAAGTACAAAAATCCCACTTGGCTCAAGAAATTTTGTTCTTCTAGGTTGAAGCGTTCGTCTACAGTAGCAGTTTTTATTTTTATGTTTCCCTCTGTTCTCTCCTATATCGATAGATGAATTTGGAACTCTAAATCAACATAGTTTGTAATAGCTCTTTGAAACTTGACAAAATAAAGGAGTTCTCAGTTTTGTCTTTATGGTTTGCTTCTTCTTCAAGTAGCCCTAGACACAGACGGTGGAAAAGCACTTTCATTGAGAGGGGTTGCCAAGCTTCTAAGAAATAACGGGTTTCCGAAAAACCAGCAAATATTTTTTCACCCAATCTTGATGATACTTGGTGGTAATGATCAGTACTCACATACCACTTGGTTCACCAAATTTTGTTCTTCTAGGTTGAAGCGTTCGTCTACAGTAGCAGGTTGTATATTTAGTATTCACTCTGTTGTCTCCTATATAGATAGATGAATTGGAACTCTAAATCCAACATGGTTTGTAGTAGCTCTTTGGAACTTTACAAAATAAAGGAGTTCTTAGTTTTGTCTCTATGGTTTGTTTCCTCTTCAAGAAGCCCTACGCACAGACTGTGGAAAAGCACTTTCATTGAGAGGGGTTGCCAAGCTTCTAAGAAATAACGAGTTTCCGAAATAGAAGCAAATATTTTTTCACACAATCTTGATGATACTTGGTGGTAATGATCAGTACACAAATCTCACTTGGCTCACCAAATTTTGTTCTTCTAGGTTGAAGCGTTCGTCTACAGTAGCAGTTTTTATATTTAGGTTTCCTTCTGTTCTCTCTTATATAGATAGATGAATTTGGAACTCTAAATCCAACATGGTTTGTAGTACCTTTTTGAATCTTGACAAAATAAAGGAGTTCTCAGTTTTGTCTCTATGGTTTGTTTCCGCTTCAAGTAGCCCTAGACTGACTGTGGAAAAGCATTTCATTAAAAGGGGATGCCAACCTTCCAAGAAATAACGAATTTTCGAAATACCATAAAACGTTTTTCACTCAATGTTGAAGATACTTGGTGGTAATGATCAGGACACAAATCCCACGTGGCTCACCAAATTTTGTTCTTCTAGGTTGAAGCGTTCATCTACAGTAGCAGTTTTTATATTTAGGTTTCCCTCTGTTCTCTCGTATATAGATAGGTGAATTTGGAACTCTAAATCAACATGGTTTGTAATAGCTCTTTGAAACTTGACAAAAAAAGGAGTTCTCGGTTTTGTCTCAATGGTTTGATACCTCTTCAAGTAGCCCTAGGCATAGACTGTGGAAAAGCACTTTCATTGAAGGGGGTTGCCAAGCTTCCAAGAAATTACGAGTTTCCGAAAAGCCAGCAAATATTTTTTCACCCAATCTTGGTGATACTTGGTGGTAATGATCACTACACAAATCCCACTTGGCTCACCAAATTTTGTACTTCTAGGTTGAAGCGTTTGTCTACAGTAGCAGTTTTTGTATTTAGGATTCACTCTGTTCTCTCCTATATAGATAGATGAATTTGGAACTCTAAATCCAACATGGTTTGTAGTAGCTCTTTGAAACTTGACAAAATATACTAGTTCTCAATTTTGTCTCTATGGTTTGTTTCCTCTTCATTTAGCCCTAAGCAGAGACTGTGGAAAAGCACTTTCATTGAAAGGGGTTGCCAAGCTTCCAAGAAATTACGTGTTTCCGAAATACGAGCAAAAACTTTTTCACCCAATCTTGATGATACGTGGTGGTAATGACAAGTACACAAATCCAACTTGGTCACCAAATTTTGTTCTTCTAGGTTGAAGCGTTCTTTCACAGTAGCAGTTTTTATTTTTAGGTTTCACTCTGTTCTCTCCTATGTAGATAGATGAATTTGGAACTCTAAATCCAACATGGTTTGTAGTAGCTCTTTGAAGCGTGACAAAATAAAGGAGTTCTCAGTTTTGTCTCTATGGTTTGTTTGCTCTTCAAGTACCCCTAGGCACAGACGGTGGAAAAGCACTTTCATTGAGAGGGGTTGCCATTCTACCAAGAAATAAAGAGTTTCCGAAATACCTGCAAATATTTTTTCACCGAATCTTGATGATACTTGGTGGTAATGATCGGTACACAAATCCGACTTGACTCACAAAATTTTGATCTTCTAAGTTGAAGCGATCGTTTACAGTAGCAGTTTATATTTTAAGGTTTCCCTCTCTTCTCTCCTATATAGATAGATGAATTTGGAACTCTAAATACAACATGGTTTGTAGTAGCTCTTTCAAACTTGACAAATAAAGTAGTTCACAGTTTTGTCTCTATGTTTTGTTTCCTCTTCAAGAAGCCCTAGGCACAGACTGTGGAAAAGCACTTTCATTGAAAGGAGTTGCCAAGCTTCCAAGAAATAATGAGTTTCCGAAATACCAGAAAATATTTTTTCACCCAATTTTGATGATACTTGGCAATAATGATCGGTACACAAATCCCACATGACTCACCTAATTTTGATCTTCTAGTTTGAAACTTTCGTTTACAATAGCAGTTTATATTTATAGGTTTCTGTCTGTTCACTTTTATATAGATAGATGAATTCGGAACTCTAAATCCATCATGCTTTGTAGTAGCTCTTTGAAACTTGAAAAAATAAAGAAGTTTTCAGTTCTGTCTCTATGGTTTGTTTCCTCTTCGAGTAGCCCTAGGCACAGACTGTGGAAAAGCACTTTCATTGAGAGGGGTTGCCAAGCTTCCAAGAAATTATGAGTTTCCGAAATACCAGCAAATATTTTTTTCACCCATTCTTGATGATACGTGGTGGTAATGACAATTACACAAATCCCACTTGGCTCACCCAATTTTGTTCTTCTAGGTTGAAGCGTTCGTTTACACTAGCAGTTATTATTTTTAGGTTTCACTCTCTTCTCTCCTATATAGATAAATGAATTTGAAACTCTATATCCAACATGGTTTGTTGTAGCTCTATGAAACTTGACAAAATAAAGGAGTTCTCTTTTTTGTCTCAATGGTTTGTTTCATCCTCAAGTAGCCCTAGGCACAGACGGTGAAATAGCACTTTCATTGAGAGGGGTTGCCAAGCTTCTAAGAAATAACGATTTTCCGAAATACCAGCAAATATTTTTTCACCCAATCTTGATGATACTTGGTTGTAATGAAAAGTACACAAATCCCACTTGGCTCACCAAATTTTGTTCTTCTAGGTTGAAGCGTTCGTCTACAGTAACAGTTTTTATATTTATGGTTCACTCTGTTCTCTCCTATATAGATAGATGAATTTGGAAGTCTAAATCCAACATGGTTTGTAGTAGCAGTTTGAAACATAACAATATAAAGGATTTCTCAGTTTTGTCTCTATGGTTTGTTTCCACTTCAAGTAGCCCTAGGCACAGACTGTGGAAAAGCACTTTCATTGTGAGGGTTTGTCAAGCTTCTAAGAAAGAATGAGTTTCCGAAATACCAGCAAATATTTTTTCACCGAATCTTGATGATACTTGGTGGTAATGATCAGTATACAAATTCCACTTGGCTCACTAAATTGTGTTCTTCTAGGTTGAAGCGTTTGTCTACAGTAGCAGTTTTTATATTTAGGTTCTCTCTGTTCTCTCCTATATAGATAGATAAATTTGGAACTCTAAATCCAACATGGTTTGTAGTAGCTCTTTGTAACTTGACAAAATAAAGGAGGTCTCAGTTTTGTCTCTATGGTTTGTTTACTCTTAAAGTAGCCCTATGCACAGACTGTGGAAAACCACTTTCATTGAGAGGGGTGGCCAAGCATCTAAGAAAAAACGAGTTTCTGAAATACCAGCAAATTTTTTCTCACCCAATCTTGATGATACTTGGTGGTAATGATCAGTACACAAATCCCTCTTGGCTCACCAAATTTTGTTCTTCTACGTTGACGCGTTCGTGTACAGTAGTAGTTTTTATATTTAGGTTTCACTCTGTTCTCTCCTATATTGATAGATGAATTTGGAACTCCAAATCCAACATGGTTTGTAGTAGTTCTTTGAAACTTGACAAAAAAAGGAGTTCTCTTTTTCTCCATGGTTTGTTTACTCTTCAAGTAGCCCTAGGCACAGACTGTGGAAAAGCACTTTCATTGAGTGGGGTTGCCAATCTTCTAAGAAATAACGAGTTTCCAAAATACCAGCAAATATTTTTTCACGCAAACTTGATGACACTTGGTGGTAATGATCAGTGCACAAATCCCACTTGGCTCACCAAATTTTGTTCTTCTAGGTTGAAGCGTTCATCTACAGTAGCAGTTTTTACATTTAGGTTTCACTCTGTTCTCTCCTATATAGATAGATGATTTTGGAACTCTAAATCCAACATGGTTTGTAGTAGCAGTTTGAAACATAACAATATAAAGGAGTTCTCAGTTTTGTCTCTATGGTTTGTTTCCTCTTTGTAGCCCTAGGCACAGACTGTGGAAAAGCACTTTCATTGTGAGGGGTTGTCAAGCTTCTAAGAAAGAATGAGTTTCCGAAATACCAGCAATATTTTTTCCACGAATCTTGATGATACTTGCTGGTAATGATTGGTACACAAATCCCACTTGACTCACCAAATTTTGTTGTTCTAGGTTGAAGCGTTCGTTTACAGTAGCAGTTTATATTTTTAAGTTCCCTCTGTTCTCTCCAGTATAGATAGATGAATTTGGAACTTTAAATACAACATGGTTTGTAGTAGCTCTTTGAAACTTGACAAAATAAAGGAGTTTTCAGTTTTGTCTCTATGGTTTGTTTCCGCTTCAAGTAGCCCTAAGCAGAGACGGTGGAAAAGCACTTACATTGAGAGGGGTTGCTAAGCTTCCAAGAAATTACAAGCTTCCGAAATACCAGCAAATATTTTTTCACCCAATCTTGATGTTACGTGGTGGTAATGACAAGTCCACAAGTCCAACTTGGCTCACCAAATTTTGTTCTTCTAGGTTGAAGCGTTCGTCTACAGTATCAGTTTTTATATTTAGGTTACACTCTGTTCTCTCCTATATAGACAGATGAATTTGGAACTCTAAATCCAATATTGTTTGCAGTAGCTCTTTGAAATTTGACAAAATAAACGAATGCTCAGTTTTGTCTCTATGATTTGTTTCCGCTTCAAGTAGCCCTAAACATAGACTGTGGAAAAGCACTTTCATTGAGAGGGGTTACCAAGCTTCCAACAAATTAAGAGTTTCCGAAATACCAGCAAATATTTTTTCACCCAATATTAATGATACTTGGTGGTATTGATAGGTACACAAATCCCACTTGGCTCACCAAATTTTGTTCTGCTCTGTTGAAGCGTTCGTCTACAGTAGCAATTTTTATATTTAGGTTTCACTCTGTTCTCTCCTATATAGATAGATGAATTTGGAACTCTAAATCCAACATGGTTTGTAGTAGCAGTTTAAACATAACAATATAAAGGAGTTCTCAGTTTTGTCTCAATGGTTTGTTTCCTCTTCAAGTAGCCCTAGGCACAGACTGTGGAAAAGCACTTTCATTGAGAGGGGTTTGTCAATTTTCTAAGATAGAATGAGTTTCCGAAATACCAGCAAATATTTTTTCACCCAATCTTTATGATACTTGGTGGTAATGAAGAGTACACAAATCCCACTTGGCTCACTAAATTGTGTTCTTTTAGGTTGAAGCGTTCGTCTACAGTAGCAGTTTATATTTTTAGGTTTCTCTCTGTTCTCTCCTATATACATAGACGAATTTAGAACTCTAAATCCAACATGGTTTGTAGTAGCTCTTTGAAACTTGACAAAATAAAGGAGTGCTCAGTCTTTTCTCTATGGTTTGTTTCCTCTTCAAGTAGCCCTAGGCACAGACTGTGGAAAAGCACTTTCATTGAGAGGGGTTGACAAGCTTTTAAGAAATAACGAGTTTCCGAAATACCAGCAAATATTTTTTCACCCAATCTTGATGATACTTGGTGGTAATGATCGGTACACAAATCCCACTTGGCACACCCAATTTTCTTCTTCTAGGTTGATGCGTTCGTTTATAGTAGCAGTTTTTATTTTTAGGTTTCACTCTGTTCTCTCCTATATAGATAGATGAATTTGGAACTCTAAATCCAACATGGTTTGTAGTAGCTCTATGAAACTTGACAAAATAAAGGAGTTTTCAGTTTTGTCTCTATGGTTTGTTTCCGCTTCAAGTAGCCCTAAGCAGACACTGTGGAAAAGCACTTACATTGAGAAGGGTTGCCAAGCTTCCAAGAAATTACGAGTTTCTGAAATTCCAGCAAATATTTTTTAACCCAATCTTGATGATACATGGTGGTAATGACAAGTCCACAAATCCCACTTGGCTCACCAGATTTTCTTCTTCTATGTTGAAGCGTTCGCTTACAGTAGCAATTTTTATTTTTAGGTTTCACTCTGTTCTCTCCTATATAGATAGATGAATTTGGAACTCTAAATCCAACATGGTTTGTAGTAGCTCATTGAAACATAACAAAATAAAGGAGTTCTCAGTTTTGTCTCTATGGTTTGTTTCCTCTTCAATAGCCCTGGGCACAGACTGTGGAAAAGAACTTTCATTGAGAGGGGTTGTCAAGCTTCTAAGATACAATGAGTTTCCGAAATACCAGCAAATATTTTTTCACCCAATCTTGATGATACTTGGTGGTAATGATCAGTACACAAATCCCACTTGGCTCACTAAATTGTGTTCTTCTAGGTTAAAGCGTTCGTCTACAGTAGCAGTTTTTATATTTAGGTTTCTCTCTGTTCTATCCAATATAGATAGATGAATTTGGAACTCTAAATCGAACATGGTTTGTAGTAGCTCTTTGAAACTAGAAAAAATAAAGGAGTTCTCAGTTTTGTCTCTATGGTTTGATTACTCTTCATGTAGCCCTAGGCACAGACTGTGGAAAAGCACTTTCATTGAGAGGGGTTTCCAAGCTTCTAAGAAATAACGAGTTTCCGAAATACCAGCAAATATTTTTTCACCCAATCTTGATGATACTTGGTGGTAATGATCAGTACACAAATCCCACTTGGCTCACCAAATTTTGATCTTCTACGTTGACGCGTTCGTCTACAGTAGCAGTTTTTATATTTAGGTTTCACTCTGTTCTCTCCTATATTGATAGATGGATTTGGAACTCTTAATCCAACATGGTTTGTAGTAGCTCTTTGAAACTTCACAAAATAAACGAGTTCTCAGTTTTTTCTCTATGGTTTGTTTCCTCTTCAAGTAGTCCTAGGCACAGACAGTGGAACAGCACTTTCTTGAGAGGGGTTGCCAAGCTTCTAAGAAATAACGAGTTTCCAAATTACCAGCAAATATTTTTTCACCCAAACTTGATGATACCTGGTGGTAATAATTGGTACACAAATCTCACTTGACTCACCAAATTTTGTTCTTCTAGGTTGAAGCGTTCGTTTACAGTAGCAGTTTATATTTTTAAGTTACCTCTGTTCTCTCCTATATAGATAGATGAATTTGGAACTCTAAATCCAACACGGTTTGCAGTAGCTCTTTGAAACTTGACAAAATAAAGGAGTACTCAGTTTTGTCTCTATGGATTGTTTCCTCTTCAAGTAGTCCTAGGCACCGGCTGTGCAAAAGCACTGTCATTGAGAGGGGTTGCCAATCTTCTAAGAAATAACGAGTTTCCAAAATACCAGCAAATATTTTTTCACTCATATTTGATGATACTTGGTGCTAATGATCAGTACACAAATCACACTTGGCTCACCAAATTTTGTTCTTCTAGATTTAAGCGTTCGTGTACAGTAGCAGTTTTTATTTTTAGGTTTCACTCTGTTCTCTCCTATATAGATAGATGAATTTGGAATTCAAAATCCAACATGGTTTGTAGTAGCTCTTAGAAACTTGCCAAAATAAAGAAGTTCTCAGTTTTGTCTCTATGGATTGTTTCCTCTTCAAGTAGTCCTAGGCATAGACTGTGGAAAAGCACTGTCATTGAAAGCGGTTGCCAAGCTTCCAAGACATTCGAGTTTCCGAAATACCAGCAAATATTTTTTCACCCAATGTTGATGATACGTGGTGGAAATGACAAGTACACAAATCCCACTTGGCTCACCAAATTTTCTTCTCCTAGGTTGAAGCGTTCGTTTACAGTAGCAGTTTTTATTCTTAGGTTTCACTCTGTTCTCGCCTATATAGACAGATGAATTTGGAACTCTAAATCCAATATTGTTTGCAGAAGCTCTTTGAAACTTGACAAAATAAAGGAGTGCTCAGTTTTGTCTCTATGATTTGTTTCCTCTTCAAGTAGTCCTAGGCACCAACGGTGGAAAAGCACTTTCATTGAGAGGGGTTGCCAAGCTTCTAAGAAATTACGAGTTTCCGAAATACCAGCAAATATTTTTTCACCCAAGGTTGATGATACGTGGTGGTAATGATCAGTACACAAATCCCACTTGGCCCACCAAATTTTGTTCTTCTAGGTTGAAGCGTTCGTCTACAGTAGCAGTTTTTATTTTTACGTTTCACTCTGTTCTCTGCTATATAGATAGATGAATTTGGAACTCTAAATCCAACATGGTTTGTAGTAGCTCTTTGAAACTTGACAAAATAAAGGATTTCTCAGTTTTTTCTCTATGGTTTGTTTCCTCTTCAAGTAGCCCTAGGCACAGACTGTGGAAAAGCACTTTCATTGAGAGGGGTTGCCAAGCTTCTAAGAAATGACGAGTTTCCGAAATACCAGCAAAGGTTTTTCACCCAATCGTGATGATACTTGGTAGTAATGATCGGTACACAAATCCCACTTGACTCACAAAATTTTGTTCTTCTAGATTGAAGCGTTCGTTTACATTAGCAGTTTATATTTTTATTTTTACTCTGTCCTCTCCAATATAGATAGATTAATTTGGAACTCTAAATCCAACATGCTTTGTAGTAGCTCTTTGAAAGTTGACAAAATAACGTAGTTCTCAGTTTTGTCTCTATGGTTTGTTTCCTCTTCAAGTAGCCCTAGGCACAGACTTTGGAAAAGCACTTTCATTGAGAGGAGTTGCCAAGCTTCTAAGAAATAACGAGTTTTAGAAATACCACCAAATATTTTTTCACCCAATGTTGATGATACTTGGTGGTAAGGATCAGTACACAAATCCCACTTGGCTCACCAAATTTTGTTCTTCTGGGTTTAAGAGTTCATCTACAGTAGCAGTTTTTAATATTTAGGTTTCTCTCTGTTCTCTCATACGTAGATAGATGATTCTGGAACTCTAAATCCAACATGGTGTGTAATAGCTCTTTGAAACTTGACAAAGTAAAGGAGTTCTCAGTTTTGTCTCTATGGTTTGTTTCCTCTTCAAGTCGCCCTAGGCACAGACTGTGGAAAAGCACTTTCATAGAGAGGGGTTGCCAAGCTTTTAAGAAATAATGAGTTTCCGAAATACCAGCAAATATTTTTTCACCCAATGTTGATGAGACTTGGTGGTAATGATCAGTACACAAATCCCACTTGTCTCACCTAATTTTGTTCTTCTGGGTTGAAGCATTCCTCTACAGTAGCAGTTTTTATTTTTAGGATTCACTCTGTTCTCTCCTATATAGACAGATGAATTTGGAACTCTAAATCCAACATGGTGTGTAATAGCTCTTCGAAACTTGACAAAGTAAAGGATTTCTCAGTTTTGTCTCTATGGTTTGTTTAATCTTCAAGTCGCCCTAGGCACAGACTGTGGAAAAGCACTTTCATTGAGAGGGGTTGCCAAGCTTTTAAGAAATAACAAGTTTCCGAAATACCAGCAAATATTTTTTCACCCAATCTTGATGATACTTGGTGGTAATGATCGGTACACAAATCCCACTTGGCTCACCAAATTTTCTTCTTCTAGGTTGATGCGTTCGTTTACAGTAGCAGTTTTTATTTTTAGGTTTCACTCTGTTCTCTCCTATATAGATTGATGAATTTGGAACTCTAAATCCAACATGGTTTGTAGTAGCTCTTTGAAACTTGACAAAATAAAGGAGTTCTCAGTTTTGTCTCTATGGTTTCTTTACTCCTCAAGTAGCCCTAGGCACAGACTGTGGAATAGCACTTTCATTGAGAGGGGTTGCCAAGTTTCTAAGATATAACGAGTTCCCGAAATACCAGCAAATATTTTTTCACACAAGCTTGATGATACTTGGTGGTAATGATCAGGACACAAATCCCACTTGGCTTACCAAATTGTGTTCTTCTACGTTGACGCATTCGTCTACAGTAGCAGTTTTTATATTTAGGTTTCACTCTGTTCTCTCCTACATTGATAGATGAATTTGGAACTCTAAATCCAACATGGTTTGTAGTAGCTCTTTGAAACTTGACAAAATAAACGAGTTCTCAGTTTTTTCTCTATGGTTTGTTTCCTCTTCAAGTAGTCCTAGGCACAGACTGTGGAAAAGCAATTTCATTGGGAGGGGTTGCCAAGCTTCTAAGAAATAACGAGTTTCCGAATTACCAGCAAATATTTTTTCACCCAATCTTGATGATACCTGGTGGTAATGATTGGTACACAAATCTCACTTGACTCTCCAAATTTTGTTCTTCAAGGTTGAAGAGTTTGTTTACAGTAGCAGTTTATATTTTTAAGTTCCCTCTGTTCTCTCCTATATAGACAGATTAATTTGGAACTCTAAATCCAATATTGTTTGCAGTACCTCTTTGAAACTTGACAAAATAAAGGAGTGCTCAGTTTTGTCTCTATGATTTGTTTCCGCTTCAAGTAGTCCTAAGCAGAGATTGTGGAAAAGCACTTTCATTGAGAGGGGTTACCAAGCTTACAAGAAATTACGAGTTTCCGAAATACCAGCAAATATTTTTTCTCGCAATCTTGATGACACTTGGTGGTAATGATCAGTACAAAAATCCCACTTGGCTCACCAAATTTTGTTCTTCTAGGTTGAAGCGTTCATCTACAGTAGCAGTTTTTATATTTAGGTTTCACTCTGTTCTCTCCTATCTAGATTGATGATTTGGATCTCCAAATCCAATATGGTTTGTAGTAGTTCTTTGAAACTTGACAAAGTAAAGGAGTTCTCAGTTTTGTCTCTATGATTTGTTTCCGCTTCATATAGCCCTAAGCAGAGACTGTGGAAAAACACATTCATTGAAAGGGGTTGCCAAGCTTCCAAGAAATTACGAGTTTCCGAAATACCAGCAAATATTTTTTCACCCAAGGTTGATGATACGTGGTGGTAATGATCGGTACACAAATCCCACTTGGCCCACATTATTTTGTTCTTCTAGGTTGAAGCGTTCGTCTACAGTAGCAGTTTTTATTTTTTGGTTTCACTCTGTTCTCTTCTATATAGATTGATGAATTGGGAACTCTAAATCCAACATGGTTTGTAGTAGCTCTTTGAATCTTGACAAAATAAAGGAGTTCTCAGTTTTGACTCTATGGTTTGTTTCCTCTTCAAGTAGCCCTAGGCACAGACTGTGGAAAAGCACTTTCATTGAGAGGGGTTGCCAATCTTCTAAGAAATAAGGAGTTTCTGAAATACCAGCAAATACTTTTTCACCCAATCTTGATGATACTTGGTGGTAATGATCAGTACACAAATCCCACTTGGCTCACCAAATTTTGTTCTTCTGGGTTGAAGCGTTCGTCTACAGTAGCAGTTTTTATATTTAGGTTTCACTCTGTTCTCTCCTACATTGATAAAAGAATTTGGAACTCTAAATCCAACATGGTGTGTAATAGCTCTTTGAAACTTCACAAAGTAAAGGAGTTCTCAGTTTTTTCTCTATGGTTTGTTTCTTCTTCAAGTAGTCCTAGGCACAGACTGTGGAAAAGCACTTCCATTGAGAGGAGTTGACAAGCTTCTAAGAAATAACGAGTTTCCGAAATACCAGCAAATATTTTTTCACAAAATCTTGATGATACTTGGTGGAAAGGAATGGTACACAAATCCCACTTGACTCACCAAATTTTGTTCTTCTAGGTTGAAGCATTCGTTTACAGTAGCAGTTTATATTTTTAAGTTCCCTCTGTCCTCTCCTATATAGATAGATGAATTTGGAACTTTAAATCCAACATGGTTTGTAGTAGCTCTTTGAAACTTGACAAAATAAAGGAGTTTTCAGTTTTGTCTCTATGATTTGTTTCCGCTTCATATAGCCCTAAGCAGAGACTGTGGAAAACCACTTGCATTGAAAGTGGTCGCCAAG